>NW_005871306.1:1619060-1622391 GCF_000147115.1 Myotis lucifugus
AACCTGGCCCAGAACCATGGTACCCATCTTTAAGTGTACAGGTTAGTAGTACTAAGAACATTCACCTTGTTGTGCAGTCTATCTCCAGAACTCTTCATCTTGCAAAACTTAAGCTCTGTCCCCATTAAGCAATGACTCCCCAGACCCCAGTAACCATCACTGTACCTTCTGCCTCTATGGATGTGACTGCTCTAGGTTCCTCCTTTAAGTGCAATCGTACAGTATTTGTCTTTCTGTGACTGGATTATTTCACTGAGCATAGCGTCCTCCAGTTTATCCACATTGTTGCAAATGGCAAGATTTCCTACTTTTTAAGGATGAATAATATTCCATTGTATATATTACACCAAATTTTATCAATTTATAAGTTGATGGACGCTTACATGAATTCATCTTTAGGCTGTTATGAATAATGTTTCTATAGGGATGTGCAAATATCTTTCCAAGTCCCTGATTTCAGTTCTTTTGGAGATATATCCAGAAGAGGAATTGCTGGATTACATAGTCATTTCATTTTGAATTTTTTGAGAAAACGCCATACTGCTTTCCACAGTGGTTGTACCATTTTACATTTCCACCAACAGTGCACAAGAGTTCCAATTTCTTCACATCCGTGCTGACATTTGTCATTTTCTGGTGTTTTGTTTGTTTTTATTATTATTTTTTAAAAATATATTTTATTGATTTTTTACAGAGAGGAAGGGAGAAGGATAGAGAGTTAGAAACATCGATGAGAGAGAAACATCAATCAGCTGCCTCCTGCACGCCCCCTACTGGGGATGTGCCCGCAGCCAAGGTACATGCCCTCGACAGGATTCGAACCTGAGACCCTTGAGTACGCAGGCCGACGCTCTATCCACTGAGCCAAACCGGTTAGGGTTGTTTGTTTGTTTTTATATTAACCATCCCAGCAGATGTGAAGTGCCTCCTTTGCTTTTGAACCTAATACTCAACTTCCTGGGCAACTGGAGTGCCGATAGCTTTGATCTTGTCAGAAGTTGAGTAAGACTCAGTTTACATCGGGGTTCAAACACGTTAGCTGAGGGCTGGGCGCCTCTCTCCAGGAGAGCACAGACCAAACGGCGCAGGAATTCTGCACCGCGATCCTGGCAGATGTCAAAACCACTAGACGTCTGATGAGACTGTAGACGGTAGGACAGCGGATCCATGAATCTGTCACACTGCGAGGTTGTGAGAGGGTGTAGTCTGTGAGACCACAGGCTGCAAGCTCCTGACGCCAGAGCTATTCCTATTTCGAGGTGCGAGAGACCCCAGGGCAAGAGCATGAAGTTTCTTCTTGAGTCCAGCCCTCTGTTGGCCTCTGTTTACTCAGCAACATTCCCAAGGGAATTACTGGGTAAAAGGATCATCTGCAGTTGTGCTTCCTCCAGATTCAAATCCAAAGCCCCAGCACTCAAGTTCATCCAAAGTTTTGTTGCTTTTTATTGGTTCAAGCAGCACGTGTCCACCTCCGGCATGATCGCTCTTCTCCCTGGCTGCCCGCGCCCGCGGCGCCTGGCCCCGGTGCGGAAACACGCTTGTCCTCTCACAAGGACCTTATCCTCGGTCTTTTCCTTCTGGTTTTCTTTGTAACCACGTCTCTTTGATGGCGTTCAATAAAAGCCTGAGTTTTTTTCCTTTGTGTATTCATGGGCTGCTTTTTGATTGGCATGAAAGTCTTCCTGTCTTTCTCTGTTTTGATTGCCTTGTTTGTTTGAAAATAACAGAAATCCTTGCAAATTTTCTTGGGGGTGGGGGGCGGTGAATTTGTTATAAGTACACCCAGTTGTCTCAGACTTCAGGGGAAAAGGTAAAACCAAGTCTCCTGAGGAGCAAGACTCAGAAAATTATCAGGAAGCAAAGAGGAGGCTTGTTATTATCTTGTCTTTTATTCTTATTCTTATTGAATGTCCAAGAGAGTTCATTTTTGCTTTATTCCCCACCCCACCTCCCCCTCCAGTTTCCTCTGCTTCTCTTTGCACAAAGAACCATGGCTTCCCTTGCCTGGGAGTGAAATCATTTCCAGGCTCTTGCCCTGAAATTAACCAACACCCCAGTGCTGCACTCCAGGTCCCCGGCATGGAGAGTGCGGTCAGCGGCTTTGGTGAGGGTGCACTCCTGGACCCACCGGCTCATGCCAGGAGGTCAGGGCCTTTTACTGTAAACATTGCCACGGTGACTCCCTCCAGTGCTCAGACGGCTCTTCTCAGAGAGGAAGGATGAACATGTGCCAAAAGGTGATTTAAAAATAGAGCCCTCTACTCCCCTTAGCTCCAGCCACTTACGCCCTAGAAAGGGCCTTTCAGTCTTATTTGGACATTGTGTCACAGAAAATAATGGTAAGTGCCTATGAAATGTCTGACATTAATTAGCGTTCATATTAAATGTCAATCTTGTTTTCAAAAACGAATTCAGGGCTGTCTAACCAACCTCTTCTTCAAAAACTAATTTGGGGACTAACCATTATCTCTCCCAATAGCAAAAACACCAAAAGCCTTCTTACTAACTGCATTGAATAATCAAAAAGCAATTCCCATTTACTGCCTAATGGCTAGATAATTAGACACAAGGAGCAGTAGTCTCTTCCTGTGTGTGCTTGTTGAGGTTCATAATCTTTTTCACTGATTGATTTTTAATCAACAGAAACGTGGAAGGTCTATATTAAATTATTATTATGGGCACCTTCTTAGGACCCCAGGGGCAGAGAACAGAGTGGAGTGAGTGGGGTGTGACTGAGTGATGTTCCTTCCAAGTCCCCATTTAAGTTTAAGTTTGGAAGGACCCATTTAAGAATGCCAAGAGATGAAAAGAGACTCTCACAGAGAGAGGGCACCTGCATCTACTTGTGCCTGAAGCCACATATAGTTCCATAGGCTGATAAATCCCTTTTGTGGCTTAAAAAAGAACTTATTAATAGACTAGAGGCTCAGTGCACAAAAATTTGTGCACTCAGGGGGGGTCCCTCAGCCTGGCCTGTGCCCTCTCGCAGTCTGGGAACCCTTGGGGGATGTCCTCTGGGAACTCCCTGGGGGAATGGGCCTAAGCTGGCAGTCAGACATCCCTCTGGCAGCCCGGGAGCCCTTGGGGGATGTCCACTTACCAGTGGGGAGCAGGCCTAAGCTGCAGTCGGACATCCTTAGCACTGCTGAGGAGGTGGGAGAGTCTCCTGCCACCACTGCTGTGCTGGCAGCTGGCAGCCTGGCTTGTGGCTGAGCAGAGCGCCCCCCTGTGGAGCGCACTGACCACGAGGGGCATCTCTTGCATTGAGCATCTGCCCCTGGTGGTCAGTGTGTGTCATAGTGACCAGTCATCCCAGTCGTCTGCTGTAGGG
>NW_005871306.1:1622586-1627388 GCF_000147115.1 Myotis lucifugus
GGGGGTCCTGCTTGCGTGCTGGCCAGCCTGGGTGAGGGGCTGATGGCCGTTTGCAGGCTGGCCACAGCTCCTTCATGGTGGGAGGGCCCTACTCGTTTGCCTGGCCAGCCTGGGTGAGGGGCTGATGGCCTTTTTCAGGCTAGCCACAGCCCCTTTAGGGTGGGGGGGGGGCCCTACTCGGTTGCCTGGCCAGCCTGGGTGAGGGGCTGATGGCTGTTTTCAGGCTGGCCACACCCATGGGCTGGAAGCAGGTATCTGGGATTTATTTATCTTCTATAATTGAAACTTTGTAGCCTTGAGCAGAGCTCAGGGCCGGCCATGGCAGGCAGGAAGCTTGGCTTTCTCCATCGCCAGAGTCAACGCAAGTCTCCTGCTCGCTACAGTTCTGTGGCTGCAGCCATCTTTGTGACAGACTGATGGAGTGAGGAGTGATGATTAATTTGCATATTACTTTTTTATTAGATAGGATAATTTTGCCTAGATGTGGCTTTCACCCTTAGCTCATTCAATGGTACTGTGCGTAGGTATGAGACAGAAGGCCCTGTCTTCTCAGTATTTTCAACATGAATTACTCACCTGTTTATCTTCTCTCAGATACTTGGCAATATGGAGTCTTTGGGGCAGTCACTCGCTTAATGGCACCCAAATAAACTCCGTGCGGGAGGGTAGAGATTTATGCCTACTCATGTTAGCAGCAACATAATGTGTCCATTCAGGGAAATCCTTCTGGAACTGGGCAGTTTCCCCCTGGAATCTGGGAGGCCCGTAAATCAACACAAGGTCCGAAGTACGGAGGTCACGACAAAATTATTGGAAAACATGGAGATTGACTAAAATGAAACACAGGCCACATGCGTGTCCATGAAAGGAAGCCCCATAGTTCAGCCTTTACAAGCCCTGAATGCAATCTACTCGATGACAATTTTCAAGATGGAGAGCTGTGTAACTCAACGATGCACTAAATGTGTGGAAGATTTAGTGCCATCTGTAGTCCACTGTGGTCCTTTGATTACTCACTTATGTCAGCACCGCACATGAATTATGTGTCTGTGTGCTCCTCATGAACATAAATCCCAGTCTCCCAGGTTTAGTTATATGTAGTTAGATCATTTACCTGATGACATTCCCCGTGTGCCGGAGGGAAAAGAGAGACACTTTACAGTGTTGAAAAAACACGAACAGTATTCTGGCATGGAGAAAAGCATCAAGGGCCCAGAAAAACACGACGTGCTGTCCAACTCCTGCTAACATACAGTGTGTCAACTTAAACCCTAACAGTAATTTTATTTCAGATTATATTTGCCTGCCCTGCTTCTCACCTTCTGCATCATTTCTTGCTAAATGTGGTGAGGGATGAGGCTGGTAGTTAAGATAGTTCACTAAGTCTTTATTTGGAGTACCCTAGCTTATCAGTGTAGATCATTTGGGCTTAAAATTAATTATTTGGTTTTCCTTTGCTACCTTTTAGAAATGGTATTAGTAAGAATCTGTATCAGTCAGAGTTTGCCAGAGGAACAGGACTAATAGGAGCAGATTATAGATAAATGATAGATAGATAGATGATAGATAGATAGATAGATAGATAGATAGATAGATAGAGACTTATTTCAAGATATGAACTTACATGCTTATAAGGGCTGGCAAGTCTGAAATCTGTAGAGCAGGCCAGCAGGCTGGGAATCCTGGGGCTGATGTCTTGAGGTTTGAGGCAAAATTTCTCCTTCTTCAGGGAAATCTCAGTGTTTCTCATAAGACCTTTCAACTAACTGATTGGATGAAGTCAACCCAGATGATCAAAGATAACCTCCTTACTGGAAGTCAACTGATTGGAAATGTTGACCTCATCTACAAAATATTTTCATTGAAACACTTAGGTGAATGTTTCATTGAATAACTGGAAACTATTGCATACCCAAATTGACACATAAAATGAACCATCCCAGGATCTTTGGTTGTAGCAAGACAACGAATAAAACTGGCTTCAGAATAATGGTTAACAAGCACTGAGGGTTAGCTATCTGGCTGGCATTGTTCTGACACTTTACCTGTGTCATTTCATCCTAATGTCTCCAAGCTAAAAATGGCAAAGGTTGGATTTTGAACTTCTATGCTTTATTGACTGCAAGTATTTCAAAGAAAACTTGTTGACATGTATTTGGATAGTCAAGGAGTACTCCAGCTTCAGGCCTGGTTGGATCCAGGGCTCAGAAGCTATGATTAGAACTTTTTCTCTTTCTCTATCTGCTTGAGCTTCATCTCAGGAAGGTACTCTTTAAGGGACCACGTCAGGTTTATATTGTCTCAGCTTAATAACCCAGAGGGAAGAGAGAAAAGAGAGCTTCCCTTTCTGGATGATTGCCACAGAAGTCCTGGATTGACTCTGAGATGCTTGCTCGAGCCACTCACTCATACCTTAATCCATCCTCGTGTCAGAATTGATGAGCTGGCAGATCCGGCGTGGGACCCTGCTCTAACTCTGAGGTGAGCAGCAGCGCTCTGACACCCTCTGAATCCCTTAAGTCTTAAGGCTTAGGATGAGTGTGGGAAGAGCTGGTTCCTCAAGAAAAATCATAGCAGCAAGATTGGAAGAGAAAACAGTGTTGAGCAGGCAAGGAAAACAGATGTCCCCTATAGTTTTTGCCACTGCAGATTAAAAATGTCTTACTTTTATGTTTTTACATTTCTTAGCTGGTCTGAAAGGATTCTTCTCAATCTGAGCCCCATCCTGCCCTCAGCCTTCTTGCCTCCCCTTCACTGGTGCTGTCAATGTGACTCCCTTCTTGTCCCTCCCTGTGCCTTTTTGCAGCCTCATCTTTGCTCAGATGTCTCCCCTGCCAGGAATGCTTTTCCCAGACACACCATCTTCTTTCCGCAAACATGGCCTGGAATTTCAGATCTTTTGTGAAGCCTACACCATGCTTACACTTATTAATTGATTCATCCCTTCACTAACTCACTCATGAGCACTATTATATTCCAGGTACTGTGAAGTGTTGAGGAAATTGGCCAGGACAGGCTCTTTCCTCATGAACCTCACCTTCTCTCATGGCCTTGGTCATGCCTAGCCCATCTTTGTAGCTCTAGAACATGCTATATAGCCCCAAAGAAAAGGTGAGAGAATGGGGTCATGGGTCAGGCAGACTGGGTTCCAGTCCAGTTGTGCTGTCTGAACTTTGGGGAATTTCTGAACTTGTCTGTCCTTCCATGTCTTCATCTCCACAGTGGGGATAATAATTCCTGTCTTGTTAGATGGTTTTGAATATTAAATAAGTAAATGTATCTAGAGTGCCATTGTATCTATCATACCATACACACTCAATAAAATAATAGACAACTATCTATACTAATAAAAGGGTATAAAAAAAAAAATAAAAAAAAAAGGGTAATATGCTAATTAGACAGGACATTTCCCAGACATCTTCCGGACAAAGCCAAGGTGGTGGGGGCTGAGGCAGAGGTGGTTAGGGGCGATCAGGCTGGCAGGGGAGAGCAGTTAGGAGGCGATCAGGCCGGCAGGGGAGGGCAATTAGGGGATGATCACGCAGGTAGGCAGAGGTGGTTAGGGGTGATCAGGCCACAGGGGAGCAGTTAAGAGCATCAGGCTGGCAGGCAGACGTGGTTAGGGGCCATCAGGCATGCAGGCAGGCGAGTGGTTAGGATCCAGCGATCCTGGATTGGGAGAGGGATTTCCGACTGCCAGTTTAGGCCCGATGCAGGGATCAGGCCTAAACCAGCAGTCGGACATACCCCAAGGGGTCCCGGATTGGAGAGGGTGCAGGCTGGGCTGAGGGACCCCCCCCCCCCCCATTCACGAATTTCATACACCAGGCCTCTAGTTATTATAATAAATGATCAATATACGCTTGAATGAACACCAGATTGAATTAACCATTCAAGTGTCATGGTGCCACTTCCGGGGGGAGGGCGGAGAGAGGGCATGACAATTGAATTTTAACACAAAGATTAAAAAACACCCACAATCCTTGAAATGATGTGCTAACACTATAGTTTAGAAGCATGAACTCTTATCTCCATAAAACAACTTTTTAAACAGAAGGTGGTTGCTGCTGAGGTGAGTTTGCTGGGGAATCTCACAATTCTTCACAATCCAGACTCTTCTTTGAACAGGTTTTCCTTCCTCGCTGGAGTCAGGATCCGTGACTCCTTTTAAGGCTAGGTAAGGAAGCAAAGTTGATATTTTTCTCCCTCAGGCAATGCAATGATTAATGGAATGTTTAACTGCCTTCTCAGATTATCAACCAACTTACCTGAGGACTCAGTACCCGCCTTTTAGTATAATTTCCGGCTAAATGATGCATGCTGCCCAACATCTGGAGACTTGGGTTCAAATCTGAGCTGCAGGTCGGAGTAAAAGTGGATTTAATCGTCTCTAGTTGCCCACATCAGCAAATCCATCCCGGAGTCCACACTGTCCTGGGGGAGGGCTGAGGTCCTCCCAGTTAAGGCCAGAGGGAAGGTTGTGAGCTGAGCTGGGGAGTGAGAAGGAGCAAGTTGCTTGTGCACCTGGAGACAAACACAGAGATGTTCATGGCGGCCATTTATCATAGCTGAACAGTGACACAGCCTAATTTTCCGTCAACAGGGAACTGGTGAATAAACTGCAGCTTATTCATGCGGTGGATTATGCTCCAGCAGGTCTGCGTGGGCTCCACATATATAACAGAGATACATGTCAACAGCGTAATGCTGAACAAAAGCATGGTTACCATTTATCTGCACTTTCAAAGAACAGACAACCATACTACACATTGCCTAAGAGTATACATACACATGTATCTACG
>NW_005871306.1:1627598-1718358 GCF_000147115.1 Myotis lucifugus
ACCCTCTATCACCCACAGAGCAGGGCGATCAGGGGTTGGTGGTGCCACCACTGTCACACTCGGGGCAGGGCCGATGGAGAGGTTATGGCTCTACCCTGTCACACACAGAGCAGGGCCCGTGTGGGGGAGGGGGGTGGGGCGCCGCACCCTGTCACACACAGAGCAGGGCCGATCAGGGGGTTGGTGTGCTGCACCCTGTCAAACACAGAGCCGCAGGGCGATCAGGGGGTTTGGGCGCTGCCTCCTGTCACGCTGATCCTGGTGCCGGGAGCCTCGCTGCTCCGCTGATCCCAGTGCTGGGAGGCATATTACCCTTTTACCATATAGAATAGAGGCCTGGTGCATGGGTAGGGGCTGGCTGGTTTGCCCTGAAGGGTGTCCTGGATCAGGGTGGGGGTCCCCACTGGGGTGCCTGGCCAGTCTGGGTGAGGGGCTGAGGGCGAGTGACTAAAGCTTCCAACCGCTCCTTGTTTTCTTTTCTTTTCTTTTTTATTCTGGGCCAGCTTTAGCTCTGAGGCCTCACTGCTGAAAACATCGATACAATGTTTCGGTCCGCCTGGCTTTCAGTCTGGCTGATTTCTGGGCTTTTGTTTAGCTTCTTATTTGCAACATAGTACATAGTTGCTTAGACTTGCAGCTGAGAGGCCAGCAAGTGAGGCGGGGAACGTTTGAGTCCGCAGCAAGCAAGCCTCATGCTCGCTTCAGTGCCTGGCTGCCGGCCGCCATCTTGGCTGACAGTTAATTTGCATATACTCACTGATTAGCCAATGAAAAGGGTAGTGGTCGTACGCTAATTACCATGTTTCTCTTTTATTAGTATATATATATATATATATATATATATATATATCTCAGTCTAAAGTTTGTACAGTAATTATCTCTGGGGAAGGAAGGAGGGAAAAGGTTTGAGAAATAAGGCTTAAGTCAAATCTAGAATTTATTTTCTTGAAAAGAGAAAGATAAAAAGAGAGCTAAAGAAAAGATAAAAGTGACTGACTACTTCTAAATCTTGGTGAAGTATATATGGTTGAAAAATTATTTTCTGTATGCTTAACATTTTTATAACTATAACCTGTAAGAGAAACAGAAATTTTGCAAAGACTTTTGCGCACACGTGAATTTTGTGACTGTTGGAAGACTACCACATGTTATTATTTTAGAACTTCTGGAAAGTAGACAATTTAGTCCCCAACTCAATAATGATTGTAGTCGTTGCATTTACATCAGCCATAAAAATAATTCCTGGCCCAGCAGGAATTAGAAATGTGGAGTCACCATGAAGAAAAGCAGCTGGTGGTTCTAAAGTCTCTCATCTTTCCCGTGCTTCAGTGGAAGGCTTTGTCTGGTGGTGGAAGTCTTTAAGTTACAGAGTTCTATTGGCCACCTTTCTCCTGTTCACCCTCCTTTCTCTGTCTGACTGTCTGAGTCAGGACATCGGTCTTCTCCTGCCTTTGAAGTCAGACAGACTGGAATGTGTACCATTGGCTCCTGGGCCCCTGGCTTGTGCCTGCAGAGCGGGGGCCTCTCAGCTTCCATGGTTGTGTGAGCCAACCCCTTACTTTATATATATGTATATATATGTACAAAATGTATATGTATGTGTATAGGTATACACATATGTATAGACATATCTATATATACATATGTATGCATATAAATTATTCCTTAATACTCAGATTAATACACCTTCCATCCTGCAATGTTACCATGAAAATAATTTCTAAAATATTTTTTTGCAAATAAACATATTTATTGTTTAAAATTAGAAAATGTTGAAAATCCATAGAGAAAATAAAAGTTATATTTTCAACTTCACAAAATAAACGCATTAACATTTTAGAGTGTGCCCACCTAAATATTTTTTAATCTGCCTACCTACCTACCTACCTACCTATCTGTAGTGGGTTGAGTAGTGTTCCCCCATACTAGTATTTACGTCACTGGAAACTCAGATTGTGATCTTTTTGGAAATTGTCTTTGCAGATGACTCAATTACTGTGGATGAGGTGGTACTTGATTAAATCATTCCTACGTTCCATGACTAATGTATTTATAAGAACAGGAGAAGGCCCACAGAGACACACAGAGGAAAGAATATCTATCATGTCAAATGGGGGCAGGAGCGCCAAGGATGGCTGGCAGCCCCCAAGAGCTGGGACAGGGGCGAGGGGCAGAGTCCCCTTAGAGCCTCCACAAGGAACCAACCCAGCACTTTGCATTTCTGGCCGCCAAGACTGTGAGAGGATACATTTCTATTGTTTAAGCCACCGCTTCTGTAGTCATTTGTTAGGGCAGCCCTGGGAAATTATCCATACATACAGATTTAAAAATGAGAATGAGTTTGTATTGTATAGGGCAAACCCTTTTTGTAGCTAGTTTTTAGTTAAGATGTTTGAACCACTTTTCTATGTCATTTAATATTCTGTAATTTTTAATGTCACAATATTTTGTTTTATGGGTAGAAATTATTATTATTTTTTGTCACTGTTATGGCTTTGGACTTTTAGGTTTTCCCTAGTTTTTTATTATAAATATACTGCCATGGTGGATGCTCTCCTAGCTAAATATTTGAGCTGAATATTAACAAAGTTTTCCTTAGGGTAAAGTCTTAGATGGTAGATTTCCATAAGAGCCAACTACGCAGAGACCTTGTCTATCTTGCCTCCTGCGGTAGCTATCAAATAGTGTTGGGCCCATAATAGGAAAATCGTTCATTTGCTTCGGCCTGCTGGGTAAAGTAAAAAGTAAAACTGAAAGGCTATGTACATTTTTATAGCTTTGGGAATATAGTGTCAAACTGTATATCAGATAATTTTTCAAGTGTCAAACTAAGGGAATAATTTTTTTCCTGTGTGAACTCATGCAATCTAACTCTAGCAACTAGATATTTTTTTGGCCCAAAGTCCTCTCCTATTCAATAATTACTTTATCAGTCTCAGTCCGGAAGTAGTTTGATATGCAAGCCTCCTGACTCAGTTATTTTAGGCTACCCATGACGTCACTGATTTTTGATGTTGTATCCTCTCTGGTACAAATCGTACCTCATACATTCAATTAGCTCAGATTTAGAGTCTGGGCACAGAAACGAGATATTACTCAACAGTCTGGCACTTGTTTTGATTTGAGTCATACTTACATTTTAAAAGTAGTAAGGATCATGATTCAGTGAATATTTCTGTATGTAATCAGAAGTATTAGTAAAAGAGGGAAGCAAATGGGTAGTTACAAGGATGAATTCATCACCAACTACTGAAAACCATTTTCATCCCTCCACCCAAATAGCAGATGGCTTCATTCTTTCAACCAACTGCTGAGAAAAGAAATATATTTGAATAATAAGAGACATAAAATTAAGTTCACCCTGTAACATGTACAACAAGAAAGTCTTAGCAAAAACCTCAGTCTGGACAAAATTCTTTGTATAATTTTTTTAGTGGTTGTTCTAGAAATTGCAACCTACATATATATATATATCTTTTAACAATCTACTTGGAATCAATTTTTACCACTTCACATGGGATGTAGAATTTTGACAACCATATAGGTCCCTCCACTCTCTCCATTTTATGTGTTAGGTGCCTTACATATACCATTTATATACATTGGAAATGCCATCAGACAGTATTATAATTTTACTCTCATCATTCAAACATATTTTAAAGAGTCTTAGAGGAAAAGAATGGTGAGTTATATTTACCATTTCTGCTCCTCTTTCTATAAAAATCCACTTGAACTAGATGTTGAAAAAGAGTTAATATTGTTGTCCCATAAGTGATCTAGAACAAGTATTAAGAGCTTTTATTACTCAGGATTTTCAGTTGCAAGTAACAGAAATGATCACTTATTTGTTTTAACAGAAAGGGAGTTACTAGGAGATACTGGGTAGCTCACAGCCTCCCTGGGAGGGTGTAGCTTATGCAGTTGGAAGCAGTGCCCCAAACTAGTCCTTTGGAACACAGCTGCCATAGCTGCTTGGGCAGGGACACCACCGTTTGTCCCACCAATGCCGCCGGCAGTGGCCCTGGGATGCTGCTGCTAAAACCACTATTTGCTGCCCATAGAGAATGGATGTAACTACTGCTCTTCAGCTCACTTGTCTTCCAGGTGTTACTAATTCGTTCCTTACCTTTCTATTTCTATTCAAAATCTGGTGTGGGTGTGCCTGATGGCATGTCTTAGCTGCAACAGAATCTAGCAATGAAAGTATTTGGCATTTTCCGTTTCTATGGTAAAATATGGTGTTTAAGGATAGTTTTGGGACTCTAAATTAACCATTCATGGAACTACCCTACATCCACTCTTCTTGTCCAATGAAATAATAAATTCCTTGCTCTTTTGCCCTTTATTTAGTGAGATTTTCTCTTACTTGCAGCTAAATGCATTCCAAATGATTCCCTAATTTCCCATCTATTTTTAAAAATATATATTTTATTGATTTTTTATAGAGAGGAAGGGAGAGGGATAGAGAGTTAGAAACATCAATGAGAGAGAAACATCGATCAGCTGCCTCCTACACACCTCCTACTGGGGATGTGTGTGCAACCAAGGTACATGCCCTTGATTGGAATCGAACCTGGGACCTTTCAGTCCGCAGGCCGACGCTCTATCCACTAAGCCAAACCGGTTAGGGCTCTCCCATCTTTTCTTGCTTCATTGTCTACCTTCCAGGAGAGCATCTACCTACCTGTTATTTTCCTAGCTCTTCAGCGTGTTCTGGCTTCTGGGCCTTTTCTCATGGGGCTTCCTCTGCCTGGAATGCTGCCTTCTTTCTTCCCATTGCTCATGGCTAGGGTCTTTACAAACTCAACTCAGAAGTCACCTCAGGAGCCTTTCAGGATGCAGGCTAGGGACCCCTATTTTGCCCATGCAGTCCTCACCACTGCTTCACCATACCGGCTGTGGTTTTCTGTTTGGGAACCTATTATTCTCACTGGGCTCTGCACCTTAAGGAATGATGTCCCCAGGTTCCCATGATATCGTGGACAGAGCCAGTTATTAGAAATATTTAACCAAAATACATCTTCCAAAGACCAGTAGTGTCTAGGCACTAAGAGCTTGGTATTGGGAGCCTGAGTTCCAATCCTAATTCTGTTGTTTGAGTGATGTTGCATGAGGCACTGTAAGTCTCAGTTCCTCATCTGGAAAATGGGTACAATAATCATATTCACCTCTTACCTCTGCAAATGATCTAATGATGCACATAAATGGCCTAGTTCATGATAAATTCTGTCATAATCCCTAACTCATTAGCTTCCCCCCAGGTGTTTAGGTGTGTACCCAGAGATATGACAATTCTATACATTTAAAAATCTTCTATTTATCTCTGCATCTGGCTCTTGGCGAGAGAATTAGAATCCCATAGCCCACTGACATTGTATTTCAGAACTTGAATCTCAGCTCAGTATATGTCTATGATATTTGAGAAATATGCTTTACTTGGTTTCTAGGCCACAAATACATATTTGTGTGTTTAAAATGAAGAACAAATGTTTATGATGGTAGATGCATAATTTAGCCTTTTCATCATTTCATATGAAGTCTAAATTAACCTAAGAGCACTATATTAACTTGAGGTAAAAGTTTTGACCTTTAATGATGCTTTGGTATCTTGACATTTTTTATTCATTCTGAAACCTTTGCTATTTTAAGTTACTCTCTTTGATGATATATGTTTGTGTCTATTGAAGCAATGTTTGAAAGGGCAAAAAGAAGGAAAAGAAAGAAAAGGAAGGAAGGAAGGAAGGAAGGAAGGAAGGAAGGAAGGAAGGAAGGAAGGAAAAGGAAAATAAGGGGGAAGGAAGGAAAGAAGGAAAAAATTTAAATCTTCATTAGTAAGTGAAAGGATATTTGAATAAATCATAAGATATCTTTATATCTGGAATATTATGCAAGCATTTAAAAGAATAGTGTAGATTGCTATAGATTTGCCTGAAAGTATGTCCATGATGTAGTAAGTTATAAATGGCCATTACAGAGAGGTATGCATAGGATGTGCATATATATTTGTTCTTATTTGTATGAGATAAAAAAAATTGTATGGATGGAGGGACACTACATCATATAATAACATTGGTTACCCCAAGGAGAAGGACACAAATACATTTAATGTTTTTACACTTTTTGACTTGTTACAATAAACACAGATATATGTTTTTGGTGTATGTTTTGTTTGTTTGTTTGTTTGTTTGTTAATCCTCACCAGAGGATATTTTTTCCATTGAGGTTTAGAGAGAATGGAATGTAGGGAGGGGGGAGAAAAGAAAAACTTGGATGTGAGAGAGACACATTGATTGGTTACCTCCCATATACACCCCAACTAAGCCCTGGGATTGAACCTGCAACCTAGCTATGTGCCCTTGACCTGGAATTGGACCTGTGACCCTTCAGTATGTATGCTCACACTCTAACTACTGAGCAACACCAGCCAGGGCTGAACACAAAAAACACTATTGAGATATTTACCATAAAATTCATCCGCTGAAGGTACAATTAAACAAATAAATTATAGTAAATTTACCAAATTGAACAATCATCACCATAATCCAGTTCATCAACCAATAAAAAGTCTCATGTTCAAGTACAATTAATCCCGATTCCCACCCTCAGCCCCTAGCTAATCTACTTTCTGTCTCTAGGCATTTGCCTTTTCTGGACAGTTTATATAAATGGGATCAGACAGCTATGTGGTCTTTGTGTCTGGCTTCTATCACTGAGCATCATGTGTTTGAGGTTCATCTATATTGCAGCAGCTTGATCAGTACTTCATTCTTTTTCGTGGCTCAGTAGTATTCCACTGTATTGATATACCACTATTTGTTTATTCATTCACCAGTTAATGGACACTTGGGTAGTCCATTAAGTACAGATTGCCCCACTTAATTTGTCCCAAATAATTTGGGACATACATATGCTAGAAAAGGCTCACTGTGTATCTGAAATCCAAATGTAACCCAATAGCTTGTGTTTTTATTTACTACATTTAGTAACTTTACATTCAGCATTTCCACTTCTTGCCTATGGTGGATAACTCTGCTGTGAGCATCCTATCTAATAGAGAGGGAATATGCTAATTGACTGTCCTGCCCTCAAAGATGATGGTGCCCACAGCCAATAAGGAGGGGTTATGCTAATTGACTGCCACGCCCTCAAAGATAGTGGCGCCCACAGCCACAAGATGGCCAGCAGGGGAGAACAGTTGGGGGCAACCGGGCCAGGAGGGGAGGGCAGTTGGGGGTGACCGGGCCAGTAGGGGAGCAGTTAGGCATCGATCAGGCTGGCAGGCAGAAGCAGTTAGGGGCAATCAGGCAGGCAGGCAGGCGAGCGGTTGGGAGCCAGCAGTCCCAGATTGTGAGAGGGATGTAGGCTGGGCTGAGGGACACCCCCTTCCAGTGCACGAATTTTGTGCACCAGGCCTCTAGTTCACATATAAGTGTTTGAGTGGGTGTGTATTCATTTTAGTAATTTGGAGAAAGGCCTAACAATTAAAAAACACACCCTCCTTCTCTGTATGGATGCCAATAGCACCAGAAATGTAAAAGTCAGTAAAGTAGCCTAAGATGTTGTTAATGAATCTGTTGCAGAAAAAAACACATAAATATTGGGCTCTGCTTTAATGATATGCCCACATTTAATGCTATGGCAACTTCCTGCTGCTTGCGTTGTTTTATTACTTGCTGGGTTCCTGTGGTTATTTAAGAGGATCATAAACCTCAGATACCAGACCTGCTTGACATCCAAATAATCGAAGTCCAGCTCATTAAAAGCTGAGATCAATAGCTCGGTGAATGCTTTCACACAGATTTCTTGGTTTTAGTTCATGAACAGTTTGGGTTTCAGGAGAGGATGAGATGTGCTATTGTGCTGTCAGGATTATTGAATGAAGCCAAATTCAGCCAGCACAGTCCCAGCTCCTGCCTGTGCCCTGTGAGGTCCTGGACCGGGACACGACTGCCTCATGATGGCATGACTCACCCTCTCCTTTCCTTCGATTCATGTTCAATAGCCCTCATCAGAGAGGCCTCCCCAAACCACCCTGATTGAAAGAACGTCCCCCTCCCCAGAACTTTGCCCCTGGCCTTACTTCATAACTAGGGTCGATAGATTTAGCAAATAAAATCCAAGATGCCCAGTTAAATTTGAATGTCAGATAAATAACACATACTTTGACTAAAAGATAATTTGTTGCTCATCTGACATTCAAATTTAACTGGTTGTTCTGAATCTTATTTGGCAATCTTATTCCTAACACTTAATACAACATTGTATTATATATTTATCTGCTTGTTTATTTTATCCTGGGCCTCATCCTAAGGGAACGTGGCTGCATTAAATCCATTGGGTTGTCCCGACAAATGACTGCGAATTTGTCGGTTTAAAACAGCAGAAATTTGCTCTCTCCCAGTCTGGAGCTCAGACGTCTGCCCTCCAGAAGTCTTCCTTGCCTCTTCCAGCTTCTAGTGGCTCTTGGCATTCCATGGGTTGTGGCCAAATCACCCAATCTCTGCCTCCATTCCACTGCCTCCTTCCCTTCACTCTGTCTTTGCTCTTTTCTGTCTCTTTTAAGGACGCCTGTCATTGGTTATAAGGTCCCCCCTAATCCAGGCTGATGTCATCCTGAGATCTTCATCTTAATTCCACCTGCAAAGACCCTTCTTCCAAATAAGGTCACATTCACAGGTTTTGTGGGGACATATCTTTGCAGGGACCACTATTCACCCCGCTATTGTGGAACACAGGACTTTGACAATATATATAGAATGGATGAGTGGGGCTCAATTCTATTCCACAGACACCAACTGAGAACCTGTTGTGGACTGAGGAAGAGGGAGCTGGGTAGACATTTCTGATTTAAGCTTCCGGCAGGACATTCAGGTAGGGATGTCTAAGAGCTGAGAAATAGACTTTAAGGCTATATCCGGACACCGGCAGTGTATGGATGACACTGAGGCACCTGAGCCACTATATGAGGAAACTTCTAGAAAGGGGAGCAGAAAGTTCGAGAAAGGGGAGCTGAGGCTGGCACCCCAGTGAGCGGCAACCATGCAGGGTCTGTGCCTCTGACCACGCACAGGCAGGTCTCAACAGCTGAGCGCTGGACCTGGAGCCAGACGGCCGCTGGTCAGGATGCACCGCCTCGTGGTGGGGAAAATTGCTTTGACACCTGTTCAGACCTGAAGAGCCCATAATCCAACTGTCCTGCTCCCTCTTGCAAACTGGAAGCCAAATGGAATTTGCAGGAGCCTCATGACCGAGAGATCGGTGTCCCTAACATCCCCGCTGAGTTGCCAGCGTGGCCCAGGCTGAGCAGGAACACGTGCAGCATGTTGTTAGAGGGCTGCTTGCTGGATCTTCCACGGACATTCCCAAACGAATGTGAGCACCATCCCTCCCGACTTAATCCCTGTGAAGGGGACATTCCTATTTCCAGGGCTGACTTCACGGGAGTGTGACGGGCAGTCACACTGAGCCCCGTGCTCAGAAGGGCCTGGGACACAATGAAGGCTTCGTTCAATGCTCTGTTGTCGCCTTCTTCAAATATGGAATACTTTATAACCAGGGACGCCATATTTTCATTTTGTGCCGGGACTCACAAGTTATATCGTCAGTCCTGCTTTCAACAATGTGGGGTTCGTTCAAAATTATTTTGGTTTTCTCTCAGGCACTAGCCTTTTGGGGAGGGAACGAGCTGTGTAAGAAAAGGAGGATTGTCCATCTAAGCACATGGATGTCGGGCCAGTGGATCTCACCACCACCCCAGCACGCCTGCCTCCAGCGGCCTTCCTTCTTAGCCCCGTTTCCTCACCTATAGAATGGAATCGGTAAAATCTACCCCCTGGGGTGGTTGCGAAGATGGAAAACAGGCATGCAAACACGTCAAGCCCCGTTCTGTGCCTGACGGAGTTGGGGTTCCATACAGGGGTGTTGCTCTCAGAAAACCCGAGTTAGTGGTGTGAGCATCCAGCCCGTATTGAGCAAGTGCTCATTGGTTGCCCGCCATGCCCCAGATGAACAAACAGACCCAATTCCTGGCCCTCCAGCGCTTTCCTTACAGGGGTGGGGAGAAGACAACTTAAAGAGTGTGCAGGTAAGTGACAGCATTGCAGGCAGTAATCAACGTGAGAAAGGAAACGAAATCGCTTAGAGATAAAGTGGACCTGGGGCAGAGCTGGGCGGGCGGTGGCTCTTCTGGACGCTGGATTTAGGGACAGCCTTTTCATAGAGATGTGTCTGGAGCAGAGACCTCCTGGAGCGATGGGAAGCCCAGCACGTCTCTGCACGGGCAGCCAGGGTGAAGGGGTGAAAGTGGAAGCAAATTTGGAAAATTGGGGTAGCTCTCACTCATAATTGTAGCCAGAGTAACTGCAGCAAAGTATGTTCCTGGGTTGACTTCATAAATGTCACCTGTGACCCTTACAATGCACAACAGACCATGCTGAAGGGGTGAGGAGGGGGATATGGAAATGACCCCGGCCATAGTCCATTTAAGGAGCTGGCAGTATAATTGAGGAGACAAATGTATGTAAATAATTGCAGTGAATAAAAGAAGGAGTGCTTGGGGAGAGTGAAATAAGGTACCTATTAATGTCAGGGTTTCAGATACAAATGTTTTCATGGGTCGAAAAGGGTCACTTTTAAATTATTTCCTGGGATGACGCTGATGAGTTCCTCAAGGATTTGGGGTTAAAAAACTGGGTAGAGAAAAATCTTTAAAAATGCTGTCTGCTAAGGAGTGGGTGGAAGGAAACAAAAGATGAATACATTCCAAAAATAGAAATGCAAATATGTATAACCCAGGAGTCAGTGCAACTCACTCTGTTTCTCAAGACACAGCTAAGATGGGCAATACACACCGAGAGATCTTTCTGTGCCCGCAGCGTCCAGGGTTGCTGCAGTATTTCTGTGTGTGTGTGTGTGTGTGTGTGTGTGTGTGTGTATGTGTTGGGGGGGGAGGGTCTTATGTTCCACGCTCACATATGCATGTGACTTCTTTTACTCGTAAAGTTCCCAGCAGGACCTGCTGTTTTCAATACCTGTATCAGTCAGCAGTCTCCCAAGAAATAGAACTAATAGGAGCCATTTCTACTCCAACCAGTTTTTATAAGATAGTTCCCAATCCTGTAAATTCCCCACCCCCCTCTCTTTATGCATCTTCCTATTTAGAATTTGTCACTCATTGTTCATAAGAGAATAGCCAGCATTGTTTTTAAAACCAGGGTGTTTGTGTTGATGATTTTTATAAACTTACATAATGTATTTAAAAATACAAACGTATTTATATATCTGTACATTTATTCATATATTGATTTATCTTGCATTTTTTATGTTTGGTGATCTGATGACTTTTAGTTTTTTTATTTATTGAAAGCTTTGAATCATCTCAAGATTAAATTTTGTATTTTCTTCTTGTTGGTGAAACAAACAATGAAAATGCATTGCTTATTGGACTGCAGATATAAGTCTCAACTCCTGTAAGATCCTGGAATTGAAGATCTATTTCAGAGATGTTTTTGCTCCAATAACCTTTTTCTGGAGTTGCTATATACACATTTCTCCTCACCACTGATTCAAAACAAATACTGCTCCAAGAAATAAATAGGCTATTTTTTTATAAAAATAAGATATGACCCCAGTAGTCAATAAGATTAACAAAGGAATTTAGTTATCGCCTCAGCAAATTAACCAGAATGACTTGGCATTAGTACACAGAACCTTCCAATTTATAGAATTTAGAATCATTTTCAAGTAAATACAATTTAGCATTATTCCTTAGCCACACATTTTTATCTTGTTTTAAAGTAGAAGTTGCACCCACTGGTGTGGTTGTGGTTTAGCGTTGACCTGTGCACCAGGAGGTCATGGATCAATTTCTGGTCAGGGCATGTGCCCAGGTTGTGGGCTCAATCCCTGGTGTGGGGTGTGCAGGAGGCAGCCGATCGATGATTCTCTCTCTTCATTGATGTTTCTATCTCTCTCTCCCTCTCCCTTTCTCTCAAATAAATAAAAATATATTAAAAAAATAAAGTAGCAATTGCTCAGTACAATATTTATATATATGTTTACAGCTGAAAAAGCCTTAACACCTTGTCTAATAACCTTTTATTTAAGGAAATTAAATCATTATAATTCAAATCCTTCATCTCACTCCAAAATGTACCAGCATGGTAATATCTATGTGCAGCAAAAATTTCTTTGACAACTCCTATATTGACTTTATCATAAAATTATATAGTACATGTTTCTGAATATTTGCTACAATTTGTGATGATAAAGTAATTGTTAGATCTAGTGAGACAGTTAAGAGTTCTAGTCACCTGAATTTCATGAAGAGGGACCATGTTTATAAGTGAGAAAACTCATTATTCTAAGTATGCTCATTCCCCCAAATTAATCTATAAATTGACATTTTAGCTGGAATCACACTAAACAGGATTTCTCAGTGGACCTAACGCATGTATTATGAAATTCATTGGGAAGAATAAGAAAAGGTCTAAAACTATTAAAAAAACAACAACAAGATACCAATACTTATTTCAATGTATAGTCATTAAACAGTTTAACCTAATGGCTTAATAAACTTCCCTAAAGAGTTCTTGCATTGGAGTTTGCCTTAGATGCTGAAGGAAGAGAGAGAGAAAGAGAGAGAGAGAGAGAGAGAGAGAGAGAGAGAGAGAGAGAGAGAGAGGAGGAATTGAGGACTGGGGAGCAGGAAATATTTGGAGGCAGTGGGCAGGAGGCATTGTCCTGGGCATTAGTTCGGGATGTAGCCTAAGCTGGCCAGGGCCCAGGTGGCGCTGATTCAATGAGATTTGCCAAGAGGCGGAGGGGTGGGCAAAAGACGCTTTGTTGCCTCCATCGGTTATGATTCTCGGTTGTGAACAGGTAGGGATGTCCTTGTGCAAATGCTTAGACTAGTCCTCCCTAGATCATTATCAATGGCAAATGAGCCTTAAGAGGCATCAGAGAGGTTTTATTTTCCCCCAAGGAGGGAGCCCTCCCCCGAGGCGTGCCCGGAGCTCAGGCCACTGTGCTCTGTGACTGGAACAGGCCCAGCCCGCAGCTGCCCAGCAGGTATAGCCTGTGAGTCGGGCTGACAGTCCCGATGGGATGTGTGGCGCAGAATGCAATCCAGCCTGCTCCTGCGGGTTTATTGGCTCTGCAGTTTCTACAATAAACTCTTAAAGATGTTTTGTCAGGAAAAGAAGCCGACACGCAGGAAACAGATAATTCTGTAATGAGGCATTATTTCCCATTGTCCAATAAACATGACCTGTTTTAACTATTACACATTATAATATCAATAAAGCCGTGGTCCTTTATTATCTATTTCTCAAATCTTCTCCTTTCAGTACCCGTATTGGGAAAGGTCAGAGCCACTGTCAGATCCCGTGACAGAGAGCCTCAAAATGGCAGTTCTCACAGCGTCAGGGACCGTAAACTCTCTAAATTGAATTGTAAAAGTTTATAACTAATAAAGAAACTCTTTTAGGTGATTTTAATGTTCTTTGGTCCTTTGAGATATTCCACAGATGGAAACAGATGGGAAGGTCATAAGGCGGGTGAGCATTCGCATCGTAAAATGCAAACACGTTTTTCTCTGCCTTAGAGATGCAGAAGGTAGTCACACTAACGTTATAGGTCACCATCTAATTTCTAAGAAGATCAGACACTTTAGCAAGACAATCTACATAAAGGGGCTGAGGCTTCTGTTCCCAGAGAAGGGGAGGAGAACAGCCAACGAATCTCCTTTTGGTAAAATAAAGATGTAATTCTCATTTTCTCCTTCACCTGACCTTGACCAGTTCCATTCTTGCGATGGGTCAGGCAGGGTTTACCCAAGGAAAGGATGGAAATTCATTATTAGCAAAGAGTAATTTTAAAAAGAAAATTGAGTTCTAGATGACAAAAATTCTTCTCAATATATTTTTATTAAATTTATTGAGGTAACATTGGTTAATTAAATTATAGGTTTCAAGTGTACCAGTTTATAATACGCCATCTGTATATTATAGTGTGTGTTTACCATCCAAAGTCTAATCTTGCGTCACCATATATTTGGCCCCCTTTACCTTTTTCTGCGTTCCTCCCAACCCCATTCCTCTGATAACCACCACACTGTTGTCTGTATCTATGCGTTTTTGTGTTTTTGTTGTTGCTTTCAGTTTTATACCCCACATATGAGTGAAGTCATATGGTTCTTGGTCTATCATACCTTGGAATACCAATCGGCCATAAGAAAAGATGAATTACTGTCACTTGTGACAACATGGATGGATCTTGAAATATCATGCTAAGTGAAAAATATCAGATGGAAAAGTTTAGATTGCAAATTTCCTGAGGGCAGATTCTTGGTCTTTCGTTTTAGAGTCATTTACTCATTCATTTAACAAATACTTAGTCAATACCTACTATGTACCAGGCATTTATCTAAAACTTAACATATGTTAATGAAGAAAGTAGGAAAAAAAACAGTCCCTTTCCTTAGGAAATTTACATTGAAGTAGAATAAGTCAGGCAGAAAAAAAAGATAAGTAAATTAGCATGTTACTGTAAGTAAAATAAATATAGTATATATATATATATTTAAAAGTAAAAAGTGCAGTAGGAAAAAGAAAAGGAAAGCAGGTTAAATTCGATCAAGAGTACTGAGGGGAGGAGAAAAGAACCCTATTGTTTTCATATGCATCCTGCAGACCTTCATTTTTATAATGCCACACATACAGATGTTTTAAATAATGATACATTTTTGGTGATTACAGAGCCTTATTTTCTTTCTTCGGTTCAGTCAGCAATATGTCATGACAACTGCCTATGTCAATGACTATTTTGCTAAAATGTAAACAAGTAAACAGGGAGGTCCTGCTTCCTGGCCCATCCCAGCTTCCTCAGTTCTTGCAAAGTCCTTTCCAAGGTGTGTGGTCTCCAGGGAGGACTGAGTCTGTGAGATTCCAATAGCTGCAAATACAGTTTCCTTTGCTTCGGTCGCTACAGTAATTTCTGGTTACCTGTACTCAAAGAAACCTGTTACTCAGTGTGCTTTTGCCAGAAGGGGATCCTGCACAGGGAAAACAGCATGGGATTTCTCTTAATTGATAACCAATTTGTTTATTCCACAATGGAAATGTTACCTGACCAGAGGCAGTGTTTTCTAGAAAGATCTTTCCTATATCAGAATCTTCCAAAGGGCAGAACTGGACTTAGAGTTCTCTGGTATGACATCCAGGATGATAAGAGAGTAGTAGGTGCCTAGAGCTATAAAGCAAAATAAATTTCATTACATTTTGCCTAGAAAGCTTTCTTTGTACTCACATGGGCTCCTTCTGGAGGTTTTGCTTCTTACTGTAAATTTGGTCTCCCTTTCCAATGCGGTGGTCACTGTGTTGGCCAGATCTCACTTTATTCCTCAGGTAATTTAAAAACCTAGCACCCTCATCAGTGGGGGAAAATTAGAATCTCTCCCTTTCATTTATGTATTTACAAGCCCACTTTATAATGCAAATGTTAGAATCACACTTCTTAAAGTTTAAAACCAAGTTATCCGAAGGTACACATAGTTATGGCCCAAGTACTTGATTTTATTAATTCCAATGGAGTGTTAATCGGTTTGGGCTATGGTTATGAAGTTGCTATTTAATTTTTACTGAATTAAAATAGAAGACAAAAGTGTGAGGTCTGGGCCTGGATTTAAGTTGCATTCCTCTAAAGCAGTGGTTCTCAACCTTCTGGCCCTTTAAATACAGTTCCTCATGTTGTGACCCCAACCATAAAATTATTTTCGTTGCTACTTCATAACTGTAATGTTGCTACTGTTATGAATCATAATGTAAATATCTGATATGCAGGATGGTCTTAGGCGACCCCTGTGAAAGGGTCGTTCGACCGCCAAAGGGGTTGCGACCCACAGGTTGAGAACCGCTGCAAAGCAACTTTGGTGGAGGCTTGAGACTGTGAGCTCCTGGAGTCCTGCAGGTGTGCGTCCTACTCCAACACCAGGTGTCCTCCCACGTGTGAAGTATGTATCAAAGGACAACCGATGTGGGCAAGCCTGGCAGAGAACACAGAGTAGCCATTAAACACATGTAAGGTCCCTCTTCGTGCCCCCTTTAGGAGGCTCTGCTAGGCACAATCAGAAAGCAAGATATCTGTGACCTGCCCTAACCGGTTTGGCTTAATGGATAGAGCATCGGCGTGCGGACTCAAGGGTCCCAGGTTCGATTCTGGTCAAGGGCATGTACCTTGGTTGCGGGCACATCCCCAGTGGGAGATGTGCAGGAGGCAGGTGATCGATGTTTCTCTCTCATCGATGTTTCTAACTCTCTATCCCTCTTCCTTCTTCTCTGTAAGAAATCAATGAAAAAAAAAAGATATTTGCGAGCTTATTATTTAAACTGAGACCTGAATCCAAATCTGCCACATCCTAGCAAAGGTGACGACAGGCAATTTGCTGAAATGCCCAGAGCCCTGTGGGCCTGTGCTCTTCAGACATTTTAGGAACTTGTGGCATAGCTGGTTTGCCACCCACTTGCCAAGTGGCGTAAGGTGTGCTCACAGCAGACAATCCAGCTTGCCCAGGGCAGCCATTAGGCAGCCATCCCCTTGCTCTTGAAAGCCGATGTCCCCCCCCACCCCCCGCACGCCCCCAAATTGAATTGCAGCCTGTGAGGGAGAAATAAATCGCCTCCCCACTGTTCACACGTCTGCTCGGTCTGCAAATGCTAGGAAATGCCGTAAAAAGAAATGTGAATTCCTGCAGTAATAAATATGCAAATATACATTTCTCCAAATGTGGCTGGGCATCAGGTCCCCTCTTTTACCACCTCAGAGTCACCTAACCAGGCTGGGATCTGTTGACAAAGCATGCCCAAGCCTCTAGCTGACTTCTTTGGCACGTGAGCAGCCTGTTAGCATGTATTCCCAGAGGCTCGAATGACGAACTCTCTATCTCCAGACATGCTCTTTCTCCCTCCTCTCTCCTCTCCTGCCCCTGCTCCCTCTTTCTCTTTCCTTTCCCCCATTTCTCATTCCCTGGCAGTTTTGCGACCGGATGGGCAAATTGAAACTCACATAGTCATCTGCTTTCCACACACCAGAACCTTGTCAATCCCATTCTGCGCCATTGGCTGAGCAATGACTTGAAATTTGTTATCCACAATTTAACCCTTTGTCCCCAGCCTACCATTGACATTGGAGGAGGTTCGCCTGCAGCGGAGGGAGGCCCTGTTCTTTATGTAGGAAATGCCCCAGTTTGCTCCAGACTGCGCGCCTGAGTGCGTCCCAGGAGATAACGGTTCCATGTGGCCATCACCATTTAGACCAGTGGTTCTCAATCTCGGCTGCACATTAGAATCACCTAGGAATCTTTTTAAAATCCTGATTTCTGGGCCTCATCCTCCTGAAATTCTGTTTCTTTGTTGTGGGGTGGGGCCACAACATTAGTAACGGTTGAGAACCACTGATTTAGAAGCACCGTGATGCTGCCATCCGAAGCTGAATGGAGGGAAAGTACTTAGGGAGTACAGACAAGCCTACTGCTCAAAGCTTACACTTAAGGTCAACGAGGACCGTTTTTCAAGGTTTGCATGATGCTACCTGGGCAACATTTTCTTCAGCTTCTCGTGCACTCATTATATTTAATAATATGCACACTGTCAGGATCCTAATGCTGGCGGCAATTAAGCAAGATACAGTCATGTCTTCAAACTGATGGGCGCAATTTGAGCTTTGCAGAGCTGAGGCAGAGTTGGGGGCAGTGAAGATGGGTAGATGATGGAAAAGCAGATCCTCGCGTGGTGCCAGCTTCCCGCTGTGCTGCCCACCCGTGCACGTGCAGGGCCTGGGACAGTGGCTGGCACACAGTGGGTGCCCGGTAACTGCTTGTTTAAGGCACAAATAGAGACCTTCAAAGAGGCTGCTTCAGCCTGGACATGTGCCCCTCTGCTGATCCCTGGAGCCGCATGCCGTGGCTAAGCGATGCAGTGACTGGGTACCATAGCGTAATAGTTAGCACCGGCCTTGGAATCAAAGGGTCTTGAAGGTTAGGCCAGGGTCAGCCTGTCTCATCTGTGTGACTTTGTGCAAGGTACTGAGTCTCCATGCCCCTGCACTGAAGACAATGATAGCTAAGTCAGACTCTATGCAGTGGTTGAGTGAGGCAAAGTATGTGTATGCATAGGACCCGGCAATGGCGAGCATTCAGGACTTATGAATATGACTATAAACTGTGTATTGAATTGGTTTAAGTTGGATGCATTCCAGGAAGAGCAGTACATAATAGGATGCTATGTCATTCAGATGTTGTATAAAGTCTATGAGTGCAGGGGTTAGGTCCAAAATGAAAACGTGGCACTGCTTTATATGTCATCAATAAAGCACTGTCCCCCACCCCACCCCACCCCACCATCATCAGGGCAGGGGTTGATAGCCTATCTCATGGAACGCCTTATAGATCATTATTTCAGAGTGTGGCTCTCAGCCAGGGACAGCTCCCCTCGTTCCCACGTCCCCCTGATTCAGCAATCCTGGAGTCGTTTGGTTGTCAATATTGGGTGGGGTTGTGGGGTGTGTGGGGGGGTGCTACCGGCTTTTACAGGCAGAGGCTGGGGATGCTGCTAAAGACTCCACAGTGCCGGGAGGGCCCACACTGAACGGTCACGGTGCCCACATTGAGAAAACCGGTTCTGGAGTTTTGGTTTTAAACATAACTTTTTAAAGACTGTCAGAGTCAACAGTTCTCCCAGATAAGTGATTTATGAAATCATTTTCAGAATTTGAACAAGGGTTAAGTCACGTGGCTCAGTTTGGCTGTGAGCGCTGGGCACCAAGGTCATTTTGGGGAGCCCCAAACCTGCAGTGCATCTGCCAGGCAGGGCTGCAGGGTCAGGGCAGGGAGTAGCAGTCCCAGGAAAACGCCTCCGGCAAGTGTCCTGCTTTCCAATGCCTTTAATGAGTCCTTTTCAAAAACGCCAATGACTGGCTAGTGACTAAGATCCTAATTAACCCAGATTCCACTAAAAATAGGAAGTGCTCATCGAATTATGCAAATTTTTTTCATTAGATGGTAAAACACCCCTGCAAAGTAGGCAGAGAAAATGAATTCTGAATAATGGTAATAACTAGTGTTTAGTGAGCATGAGTACTGTGTTAAGTACTGCTGTCGAGCAAAATGAAGCAGCGTTAGGGTGGATTTTTAGTAGGAACAAAAATGGTGTTTTACCATGAATACATGAAAGTGAACTTGCAACTATTAAGGTATTGTTACTTTGGTCTTTATCAGTTTTAAAAACTCCTATTTTCAATCCAGCTCCTACAACATACATATACAAGGTGTCCCCCAAAAAAGATATACACTTTCAATAATTATTAAGT
Source organism: Myotis lucifugus (assembly GCF_000147115.1). Lineage (NCBI taxonomy): Eukaryota > Metazoa > Chordata > Mammalia > Chiroptera > Vespertilionidae > Myotis > Myotis lucifugus. The sequence goes on from NW_005871306.1 coordinate 1,646,961, forward strand.
CCTATGGGTTAAATCTGAAAAAAAAATCAATTAAACTATCAGTTGTTAAAGTGTGTATACATTTTTGGAGACACCCTATATAATATAGGATGGTGTCACATGTATGTAATACACAGTAAATGGTTATATGTCTACTGAAACACGTGTTCAAAATGTTTCAACTGAGAGAAGTGCATGGATTTTTTTTAATGGATTGGGCTAGGTGACCAGTGACATTGTAATTACATCTGGAGAAGGGTCAAGGTGAAAAATAAAAATTCTTGTGGGGCAGAGAAGACAGAATTTAGTATTTCCCAAATGTCCCCTAGGCAGCCTCTTCCTTTGAAGTGTCTACAAGCTCGAGGCATCCCCTTCCCAGGGCTGGGCCCGGCAGAGGGTGCCCGCTCGCCGGGGCCTGCCCGCTCCTGTGTGCCCACATGCAGCAGTGCCTTTGCTCAGAGAGCTGCAGCCCTTGGACTGCCTTCCCCAGGCCTCTCTGTGTTGCCATATTTCTCAGACCCGCCTCCACCCATCCCACCTACAGGGACCCCCCTGACCCCTTCCGGTGGAAGTGATTCTGCTTCTCTGAAGTTCTAGAGCAGGTCATGGGCTGGGGCAGGTCGAGATGTCTCACTGTGATCCGGTAGCTCCTTACAAATACAGTTTCCTGGTCTTCCCTCAGAGGGTGAGACTCAGTACGGCTAGGCAAGGGGCGGCGTTGGGCAATGCTTGGGCCTCCTTCCTGGAGCTCTCCAGGGGATTCCAATGAAAAGTCACGCACAGAAATCAGCACCCGAGAGATCTTGTTCATCAGATATTTAGCACACGCCCCTGTGTGGTGCCCTTTCTTTTCAGAAATGATCTCTTTTCTAATTAGCTTGTAAATAACTCAGAGTAGGGATTATTACTGCTGCTGTTTCACCAGAGTAGGCCATCAAGAAGTCATTTAGCCATCGTAAAGATTGAAAGATGGGTGGGTCTTCATGCACTGAATTCTTTTGGAGGGACAAGTCCCTGAGCGAAGAAGGTTCTTGGCTTCACGCAGGAAAGAATTCAAGACACGAGCCTGACAAAAGGTTACCGTGGAAAAGCAGGTCTTATTGAGCAGAGGACAAGCAGGGAAAGCCACTCCATGGACAGCATGGCGGACTCCCCTCACGAGAGGAGGAGGAGAGACCCCAGGCATGTCTAGAGATGGAGCTTATGTTTGTAGTTTCTATGGGAAATTGCCCGTATGGGGAAAATAGAGAGTGGAAAAGCATTGGGATTCACTTTAGCCTTTACAAGGTATGTTGTATGGCCTTGTGTTTTCCTTTATGATCTGGGTAAAGGGCAGGTCTGGGTGAGTAGCTGTTAATCAGTCTTTGCAGGAATTTGTCCGGAGGCTCCTCCTGGTCCACTTGCCTCTCTGGTCACCCCAGGTCCTTGTCAGGCAGCAGGCAGCTGACCCTCTACTTAACTTGTTTGACGTTAGTGAATCTATATAGTTCTCCTGTCCCTCTCCCGCATTAGTTCTCCCATATAAAATACTAATAATGGAGTCCTCAGGAAAAAGTAGGCAACAGCAATAATTGAAATAATTTGCATGTCAATAGGAAGGTTTTTATTTTCATTCCTGAATTTTTATTTTAAAAAAGAATGTTCTGAAATGCTTCCACGTGTTTCTTTTAATCAAAGTAAATGATCTTTTAAAAAACTTAAACTATTTCTACAAATTTCTCTCAAGTTATCTCTAGCCAAGTAACGTTCAAAAGGTTTTCTTTTTAATGAGTGGAGCTGTGAATTGGAAAACAAATATGCGGAAACCTATTAACAGGCCAGTAAATGAGAATAAAAAGAAAGACATTTTCTGCTCCTAAAAGAAGGCTCTAATTTACATGCAAATGTGTGGAGGAGAAAAATGTATGCCGGAATTTATTTTTAATGGAGAGCAGATCTGGAGAAGAGACAAGAGGGACAAATTGATGGCCTTTCAAACCCACTGCTGGTTAGAACTGCAGAGATATGGGCCAGTGTCCTTAAGGATGAACTATTTTAATAATAATCTTGCCACATGAGAAAAATTATTAATTCATCCAATTAACATTAGTATGTAAATTATTCAGGAGCACAACTATCAGAGTAAAATGAGAATTTCTAGGAACTTGTCCATGGTTCTGTCGCCCACAGTGTGAGAGATGCTGTATTTTGGAAGAACAGCAACTACTTTAGTGAAATATAATTACAGATGGCATAGGAAAATGCGGGCATTGAGTGTAATTATAAATTTTCTCTTAGCAAGCAATTATGTTTAGTTATTTTGGCCTTAGTAGAGGGCTAGGCCTATTGACGATCTGTGATTTTGAAAAGCTTCCCTAGTGCATAGAGATAAGCTGGTGATTTGGATACGTGTACTAATAAATTCGGAAATTTTTTTTTTGTCCCATAAATGGAACGCCACTTGCCCTCCTTCCCTAAAGACACAAGATCCAGGGTTCACTGTGGCAACCAAGTAAGCCACGTGGATGGAGTCAAGAGATTTCCCACTTTGTTCTTTCTTAGTTTGGCTCCACCCCTTCCTCTTTATCTACACCTTCATGTTTTGCTGTCAGTCTAGTAAGACGTGCTTTGGCAGGCAGTATTCACAAGCCTGCACCGCTCAAACCAGGAGTAATTATTGTCACTGGAAACCTCTTGCTTCAAAGCAGGTTCAGCTCTTGTGGTGTGGAAAATTATACACCCTCCCCTCCCCCACCATTTTTCATTCTGATTCTCTCAAACTAACAAATCCTTTTTTTTTTTTTTTTTGGAAAAGCTAAACAAAACTCTTGTTTGGACAAAAGAAGTTTAATACATGCACAATATATACGATATACATATGCACACACATATAATATCTTTACATTACATATGCTTTTGATGTGCTTTATATGCATTAGGTTCTTCAGCTTGGATTTTCAGCTCATGCTGTTCTTCTAGTCAGAACTCGTCACAGCATCTTATCCCTTTGAGAATCCAAAGTCTGCACCAAGGCCTAAAAGGCCTTAAAAGAGGTTTTCTTGTTTATCTCTCAAACTCAGTGACCCTACTTCAGCCACAGTGGCCTTGTTTCTTTTCCTTGAAGTCATCCAACTTTTCCTGTCAGGATTTTCACTATTTGGCTCCTCTGCCTGGCATGGTCTCCCTCCTGAACTGTTCATGGCCGCCACCACCCCTTGCCTTTTTTAAAAATCCAGCCCTCACCTCAAATATTACCTCCTAGAGAGATCTTCGCTGGTCTCTCCAAGGAGCGACCTGGAGCTCTCTATCTCAAAGATCTCAAACCCGAGACAGGTCACAGTCACCTGGAGGGCTCGGTGGAGACTGCTGGGCCCATGCCCAGAGTTTCTGATTCAGGAGGTCTGCCTGGGGCACAAGAATTAGCATTTCTAAAGGTTCCCCGGGATATTGACTGATCTGGAGACCTCTCTCTGAGAACCACAGCTCTAGCCCCTTGTCTGGTTTTAATTCTCAGCAGGACACATCACTCTCTGGTATTTTTTTCTTGCTCGTTTAAGTATTTGTCTGTGTTTTTTGTCCTCCCCACTAGAATGTACGCTCTATGAGACCAGGAGACCTATTTCTTTTGTTCATTACTATATCCTCAGTGCCTACAATGATGCCTAACACATAATGGGTCCTCAATAAGCACTCATTGAATCATTCATTCAACAAGCCATCATTTTGCATCTCCATTCTGTGCCAGGTGCGAGGTGAGGAGCCAATGAAGTATGGTAGCAATCATCTCAGGTAGAAACTGTAGTTTAACTCTAACCCTGCTGTTTGGCTTAACAATAGAAAAGTTATTTTGATTTTCTGAATTATATAAATCATCCCATTCGATTGAATGCCTTATTGATTGTAATGTGAATATCCTATTGATTGTGATCTTACTGGTTTTAGAAAGCAAATTCTTCTGTACCTGGGAACCAGGTCAGACTCTAAATTGCCTTGATGGCTCTAGATCAGGGGTGGGCAAACTTTTTGACTCCAGGGCCACAATGGGTTCTTAAACTGGACCGGAGGGCCAGAACAAAAGCATGGATGGAGTGTTTGTGTGAACTAATATAAATTCAAAGTAAACATCATTACATAAAAGGGTACGGTCTTTTTTTTTTTTAGTTTTATTCATTTCAAATGGGCTGGATCTGGCCCGCGGGCCGTAGTTTGCCCACAGCTGCTCTAGATAATGTGTTCTTGGTAACTCAGTGGTCCCAAGACTCGAGGGCTCTAGATAATGTGTTCCTGTCAACTCAGTGGTCTGGAGACCCAAAACTATAATTAACATGCTTAATTCTGCTTCTGAAAACTGCTTTTTTGTGAACCAGTTTCCTCATTCCAAACCGTGGGATGCAATCAATACCTTTGTGATTTTTGCCTATATAAATCTGGTGTTGCGGCCATCTTATCACTTTGAGATTTGGGAGAGCGAAATGCCCCCTCGGAGTCCCGGATTGCAATGAATGTGACTCTTTAATTCGACTTCTTGAGGCATCCTTCTGTGATTCTCAGGGTACATTACAACACCAGGGGCACCAGAGTCCATAAACGTGGCACTTCCTAGGAAGGGCTCATGAACTGTTAAGAAATACCACCGCCAACATACACACCATCTCGGATACAATGTGATAGTGACCATAACAGATCCATTGCCACCTGACAACACAGGATTCTGATGAAAGTATGGTTTTCCAGCATTCGGATGGAAATGAATGAGTTTTCAGAAGCACGACCTGGGTTGGTGGTTTCATAACCTTTCCCATTTATGTGCCTCTGGACACAAACGTGGCCCAGAAACTGGGAAGTGCTAAAGTGTGCCTTGGTGGGCAGTCTCCAAACAGAGACTTTTAGACACAATAAAGACAGACTATCTAGTTGGCTCTGTTTCATCTATTTCAAGGGAGAAATATAAATTCTGAGTGAAATCCATTTTGCCCCTTTTTTTAAAGATCAACTGAAACTTGGCCACCGGGCTCATCGTGTAAGACAGGTTCCCCTTCTGTGAGAGCAGCGGTTCTCAACCTGTGGGTCGAGACCCCTTTGGCGGTCCAACGACCCTTTCACAGGGGTCGCCTAAGACCATCCTGCATATCAGATATTTACATGACGATTCATAACAGTAGCAACATTACAGTTATGAAGTAGCAACGAAAATAATTTTATGGTTGGGTCGCAACATGAGGAACTGTATTTAAAGGGCCAGAAGGTTGAGAACCACTGTGAGAGGTTACCTGCCTCCCTTCAGCCTGTGAGGAGCGTTTATTTGCTGCTCAAGGAAGGAAGACAGGCCATTCTGTAAACAAGCCAAAAGAAGTCGGATTCTCCAGTTCCCAAATGAAGACTCTGCTTATCATTCATTTTCATAAAAATAAACAAAGTTTTAATGTTTTGAGTGCATTGCAGGTAAATAAGACCAAACTGAATTACAAAATAAATCGGAGGGAGGATGCCTTTGTATTTCACAGCAATTAGCGGCATGATTGGTTATTGCTTTGCCTTGTTCACATTGGAAAATCAAATTGAAAATTAGGTTGGGAATAATACAAGGCATTTGCTACACTTATGACCAATTACCTGTTTGAAGGCTGTAGTTATGCATAAGACAATTTGATTTTCAATGTCATGAGCAAAATTCCTGATGTGGAAAGTTCCATTTGAAATTCTAACCTGAGAAAGAAATTCCTTAGGTGACTATTACCTTATGACTTTGGGCTGTTGTAATGAGAAAGTGACATTAAAAATTATTTGTTGAGCAATTGCTTCTCAAGGCCTTTGGTGTTTACAAAGCGTAAAAGATGCATATGTTTATGCAAGATGGTTGGTTGGAGATCAATTTGGGTACTCATATATTCATAGCCTCTGTGTTTTGGAAATGCTAATTGCCAGCACCAAATTAAAGTCATCACTGTTTTAAAAAATGTCCCTACGTTTCATTATTGCCGTGTTCTGCACGTTGGGTTATAAATATTTATATACCTAAGTGGAATTACATATCTTAGTGGCTCCAGGAGGTAGATCTATAGAAAAGAAGACTGTTTTCAGCAAAGCAAACAAACATGCGAATAAAAAACTCAACAACAACGAAAAGCATTACCAGGAAAGAGTCCTTTGCACTGTTTTTGCTTATAGCATTTCTTTGTACAGCTCCAGGAAATCCTTGGTGGTGGGGTGGGGGGAAGTGGACAAAAGAAATTGTGAGAAAGCAGTGAAGTGCTCTGCCGTGGCTTTGCTCAGTGATACCTTGTGGGTGGTGTTCTGGAGATCTCATCTGAAGACCAACTTTCAGAAACATCAAAAGGACTGTGATGCTTTCTCTGTAATTCGTGGGCTAATACGTCCACTCCTATCCTGATTATTGCTTTTGAATATTGCATGTTAATGATATGACTTGATTCACTCCTTTAATCAAATACCTCAGAAAGTTGCAGATTTCCACTTCAGTTTGGGCCAAATCGATCCATTTGGGGTAACACATGTAGGTGATGTGTTTCTTGGGGGTGAGGGTATGGAATTCAATACTCCATGTGCCCTTCCTCAGCTGTGGTCATTGGGGAACACGTTTTGACATTTCTTGATGCTACCTGGATAGAGTTGCCTTTTTATGTAAAATTTTCTGAGAAGTTATGCTCAGTTCCAGGAAATTGCTGCCTGATCTTAAATTGATTGGGTCAAAGGAAATTCAATTTTTTGGCTGGATCAGCCCACTTCATTGAGAAATCTTTTTGTGTGTCTAGAACATCAGAACACCTGGTGCTACTCCAGTCCACGCTTGAGTGACGTGTTGTGGCCAGCACCTATTTCAACCCCTCCTCTTCAGAGGGTGAGGAAGCTAAGTCCCTACATTCACAGCCTCACCTACAGCTGGCTGGCACCCTGGGGTGCTGTCTGGCCTGTACAGCCTACCCTGAAGTCTTTCTGGGTGGATTCTAGAACAGCTGTTACTTTACCAATAACACTGATAGCTTCGTCTGGCTGTTCACACTGCTTGCTGTGAATGCGGGTGTAATAGTTGGAACCATGGCAGCTGGGTTTTGACTCTGAGGGAAAAGCCTACAGACCTTCTCACGTGGAGCCACTGAAATTATAGCAGCAGCTGTCTACTTCCAGACTTCCTGTTTCCTGAGAACAATAAACTTCAAATCAGGCTTTCTGTTCCTCATACTGGAATGTAACCTCAACCGACATTTACATATATTCCGCCCCCACTCCCCCCACCCCCCCAAAAAAATCTCACAGAAGGCAATAGTGAAAATTTTAGAGGTCAGGGAAAGAAAATCCAGATAGGTTAGTTAGCTGTCTTCCTAGCAAGTGTGTACTTCATCATAGTTTCATAATTGATCACCATTATATTTGGTGATGTATTACAAGATGCTCCCAAAATTGTGTTAGCTGAATTAATAAAAGTAACGCAGAATTAAGGAAGAAGCCCAGGTCACTGTGATTCCTTGCTTGGAACCCCATCTTGCCGACATGAATGCCTGGCTTCCTATCAGAGGCCCATTCCTAATTCTCTTTTTGCAGGAATGGGGGTTATTTCTTGGGGGAAAATACCTCTTAGAAAAAATCTATTCTACAAAGACTCTCTCAAAATTACAGAAGCCACCACCAAACACGAAGCTGTTCTAATTAGCAGCTTCCTCCTGGCATTGTGCAAACAGCCAAAGGAATGAGAACAGCCAGAGATGTTTAGAAAATTTTCCGCGGGGAAGTGGTTGGGGAGGAGGAGGAATCTCAGGCTGCTAATTAAAAGGATGAACCTGAGCTAAAGAGCCGGTGGGACTGTTGTCGTAGTAACGCCATCCAAGTAAGAAAGCATTTCTCGGAGTTGCTATTCAGAAAGAATCCTCTTGGTCGAGAAAATGTGGCTTGTGATGCAAGATGCCAAGTTCTCAAGCCTCAACTTGGAAGATTCTGAAGCACTTATGTCATGTCAGTCACACTAATCTCCAGACACAAGGAAGATTGCTTATTATGTTATGCAAATAGCCAGCAGGGAGAAAAACACAAGATAGTTTCCAAGCATCATGTGTTAATGTTATTAAATGTCATCGAAAAGAAAATAATTGGGAAGATTCATTTTGGCTGTCATACTTCTCTCGTTTCTTTTGAGTAGCTAAGAAAACTTTAGATTTAACTAATTATGTCATATTAAAAATCATTACACTAGAATGCATGCACTGTTATCCGTTATATTGCATACCTATGCATGTTAGCTATTGCTGTGGACTCCCCTCCCCCAAATGCATTGGCTCAATTGCATTGGTTATGAGTCTGTGGATCAGGTGGGTGGTGCATGCAGGATTTGGCTGATGGTAGCTGAGCTAACTGCTGTGTCAACTCCAGACCAAGTGGGTGGCTTTGCGGATTAAATGGGCTTTGTCAGATGTATAGGAGTTTATTGGCAGTGCATTGGTCCAGAATGGCCTCGGCTGGAACGATTGGGCTCTATCTCGTGTGATCTGACATCTGTCACAGTTTGGTACAGGCTTGTTCATGTGATGGAGGCAGGGCTCTAGGCAGAGCAGAGGGATACAGGGGTCTCTGGAGTTCCTGTCTCAGAATTCACACACCATAAATTATTGTTGGTGCTCTTGTCCCAGCATCAAGAAGGGTTCAGGAATCTGGAGAATGTTGTGCATAGATGTTAAATAGGAATCCAGAGACTAATAAAAAGTCCGGAGATGAGATATAATTTTGAAAGGCATTTGGGGGTCAGAGGAGCTTAGCTAAAGTAGCTAAGATCTAAGGTCATAAGTCTAAGGCCTTAGGTTCTCCTCGTCCCCAGGACCCCATGCTTTTTATTAACACAACTTGTCCTGAGGCAAGGCAGGGATATACACTTCATAGGGTCAGGGTTTGGTACAGAGTCCATTGTCAGAATGGGGGAATTAGCCTACGGCTGTTCAGGTGTTTGGCCAGTAGGAGGCAATAACATGTAGATTAAGATGCCTTTTAGCTGTCTGGCAGCAAACAATCAATTTAATGTATCTTATTCAGGTTTGGGGAAATGCCTTCAGCCATTCCCAGATGCAGCCCTGCTGTCATGCTGGAATTGGTCTCCGGCAATAAATACCCTGCATTCTATTGACCAAAGATGGCCAAGAGTAGGACAGAGTCACAGGTGGAGAAGGAGACACCATCTCTTGTAAGGTGAATTACAAATGGTGTGGAAATGAGGAGGGTTGAAGAATTGGGGACTTTTAAAAAAATCACCCCACTTCCTAGGATGCTCTATTTCTTTCTCAAATTGAAAATGATTTATTGCTTTTCATCACACACAGTAATAAGCTGTTCCTGCACTGGAAACCATGGTACCACATCAGATGAAAAACTAGATTCTTGTTATAAAAAAATCCCTTCCAGTTGGGGCAAGGTTTAAATTAACTCGAGTCAATATGCAGTTGTAGAGTACTGTTTTGTGCTCAGCACCGAGTTAGGCCCAGAGGCTACCATGGAAAGTGAGTTAGGGGAGCCCTGGCTGGTGTGGCTGGGTTTGTTGGGCATCATCCTGTGCACTGTAAGGTCGCCATTTCAATTCTGGTCAGGGCACATGCCCAGGGTGCAGGTTTGATCTCTGGTTGGGGTGAGTGCAGGAGGTCGCTGATTGATGTGTCGCTCTCACATCAGTGTTTCTCTCTATCCCTCTCCCTTCTTCTCTTTCTAAAAATCAATAAAATATTTTTAAAAAAGAAAGTGAAATAGTCCACATCTCTGGTATTTCTTTGGGGGTAACTGATATATAAAATATCACATATATATGAAAACATATCAAGCAAACCTGATATATTGACAAAAAGATATGCTAAAACAGGGTTATGTAACATAAGATATATTTTAAATATTTATCATCTACAAATTAACTTACATCACAAAAGTACAATGCAATATACTGTGCTTTCTACAAGATACTTATAGGAGACAATTTAAAATTCCAACTCATGATGCAGTACAATCTGGTCATAATTCAGGTTCACTGACTTATTCCTCCTGTTGTATCTCATTTTCTCTTTATCTCACCCAGTAGTTTATTTATTTCAGAAGTTCCATTTGGGGTTTTTTTTCTTATAGCTCATTTGTCTCCATGTTATGTTCATTGTGGTTTTAATATCTTGTTAGCAGATTTTCTCTTTTCTATCATTTATTTTTTTTAAATATATTTTATTGATTTTTTTACAGAGAGGAAGGGAGAGGGATAGAGAGTTAGAAACATCGATGAGTGAGAAACATCGATCAGCTGCCTCCTGCACACCTCCTACTGGGGATGTGCCCGCAACCAAGGTACATGCCCTTGGCCGGAATTGAACCTGGGACCTTTCAGACCGCAGGCCTACGCTCTATCCACTGAGCCAAACTGGTTAGGGCTTTTCTATCATTTCTGATTCTGTTCACATTGACCTATTTTTCTCCTGATTATGAGCCACATCTGCCTGCTTCCTGGCCTAGTAATATTCGGTTGAGTTCAGGACATTGTGACTTTCCCATTGCTGATTGCCTGGGTTTTGTGGTCTTCTTTTAGGGAGTGTTAAGCTTGGTAGTGACAAGCAATTAAGGACACTGCAGCCCTGGCTGGTGTGGCTGAGTGATTGAGCATTGTCCCTTGCCCCGAGAGGTCACCTGTTCGATTCCCTGTCAAGGCCAGGGTTGCTGGCTTGATCCCCAGAGGGGGTGTGCAGGGGACAGCCAATCGATGTTTCTCTCTCACCAATGTTCGTATCTCTCTCTCTCTCCCTCTCCCTTCCTGTCTCTCTAAAATCAATAAAAACATATTAAAACAGAGAAACTGCAGATCAGCTTGATATATTCAAGTCTAAAAAAGCTTCAATATTATGGGTGTAGGACAGGTTGAGCCACACCACTAAGGCATGGCTCTTCTGGGGACTGCTCCATGTTCCGAGGAGTGAACAAAGGCTGCCTGTGGTTGGTGGGTACTTGGATGAGCCCCAGTCTCACTCAGCTTTTAGCATTGTTCATCCTACAGCTTCCAGTCATTTCCTTGGAGGGTGTGGGTCTATACTTGCCGGGCTAATTTTATTATTCAGAAGAGACCCCAGTGCAGATGGCTATCTGGAGTTCTTTTTCTCCATAGCTCTGTTTTCCGGAACTCTATCCTGTGTCTTCCAGCAGCCTCAGCCTCCGTGAACTCCAATCTCGATCTTCTCAGCTCAGGGAGACCACCTGCCCCTCTGCCTTCCCCGGTCTTGACCACAGGCTAGAGCGTGACTGTAAGCGTAGACTTGAGACATCGAGGGCCCACTCTCTTCGTGTTCTTTAGGAATCACAGTCCTTCACGGACTGTGTCTGAAACAGTTTTCCCTGTATTGTGTCCAGTTTCCAGTTTACAGGTGAGGGCAATCCAGTGCCAGTTACTCCCCTATGACCAGAGTTAGATGCCATATTGAGCCAAAGTCTCACTTAATAAAATATCTACGATGAGTATCTTCTCCCGGGATGTTTTCAACCGGAATGCTCTTTAGCATCCCTTCCAAGCAACTAGTCATATTGTAGCAGAAAAAGGATGCTCATTTTAATAGCTTATTAAGAATTTTAAATAACTAAAACTATATTACAAAAAGAAACCTGACTGATATCTTGAACCGAGTCCAGCATGGCCAGTGGTAAACTTGAGGAGGGGTGGTGAAGGATTAAAGAAAACAGACAAGAGAATACAGTTGGGGCCAGGTGGATCACTGCACCTGGATGAGGAAACAGTGACACAGCCTGTAAGCTGAGGCTTTATTTTATAGTCAGATCACACAAAGCAAAACAAGAACAAGATGTTTACAATGTTCTTGCAAGTTTCAAATCTGCTTCTTTCCTGTTGTTGCCATTCTCTGAACTCTATCACACTTTGTTTTGGCAGCACTTGCTGCACCCCCCACAGCCCACATCCCTTAGCTACCAGGACTGCAGTCAGACTATAAGGTCAAGCTTACATACAACCATAACCTTTGGCTCTAAGTGTGCTGGGAGGGCTTTGCCCTCCAAGCTGGGACTTGTATGTGGGTCTACCACAAGAGGACTTTGCCCTCTCGTCAGTCCGAGGCTTGATCCTGTCTGAATGCTGTAGCCGCTCTCCACAAACTCTAATGTCTATAAAAATCATGACATTCTATTATGTTTTGAATCACAATATTCTCACTGCTCCTATTGGCAAAGATTATTGAGATGTGATTCTTTTCCGTAAAATCCTGGTTTTGAGTCCCATAATCCCTCATTTCTGCATCACTGAGAAGCTGTTTAAATGCACAGCATCTTAAAAAGTCAGAGATCACAATGTAGAAACAAACATGTAACTTAATGTTATTATCATCATTGCTTTTATCATATTTCAATAAGGAAACTGGTTTACCTTTCACATTTCTTTCCCGTATGAATCTTCTTGCACTTAGATTAGAAATATAGTTAAGTTTGACATTTCTTCTGGTGCAGACATATCCCTGCAAATTTCTTCTTTGTTGTCGTGCCTGTTACGGATTATGCCACTGAGACATTCAATAATAGTGTGATGATGATCGTTTTTTGTCTCATAACTTTTAAAAGAACATCACACACACAAATAAAAAACATGGGAGGGTGAGAAAACAGTGGTTTCTTAATTTTATATTTAGGTTAAGTCTTTAATAAAGTCCTTATTAATAAAGTTCTTAATAGAAGTAGCATATTTACATAACATGTTTTATTTTTTTCCCTTCACTTACAGTGGATTTGAAAATAATGTTCATGACCCCAGGCTCAATTTTTATGAGCATTTTTCAATTCTTGGTCCATTGTAACTGAAATATAAATCATTTACCACATCAGTGCACTAATGAAATGTTACATCACTAAATTGCTGGGCAACAGCCCCATGCTGATTCATGGACCATTACACACACACACACACACACACACACACACACACACACACTCATACACACTCACACACACACTCACACATACACTCACACACACACACATACATTCACACACTAACACACACACACACTCATACACACTCACACACACACTCACATTCACACACACACACACACACACACACACACACACACTCATAACCTGCACACTGAGGCAGACCGAATCCGGTCATCTTTCCCCATTCTGAAGAAGATATCTTGGTTCCTATGGGCAAACAAAGCGAGTGACAGTTGTTGTGGGGGTAGCAATTTCAGATTAATGGCCTACTCGAGTGTGAAGACTAAAAGAAATGATAGCCAGTTAGAAGTATTTATCATTTCTTGACAGCCTGCCCTAATAGCACCATTTTTATGGCTCAGTGGTAAATTCTGTTTTCAGACAGAAATCATCCAGTTATATATCATCTGTGTCTGTAACAGCTCTCCTGGTTTCCCATGCAAAGCCCAGAATCAGGAAGGTGCTCGGGAGATAGGAGGCGCGGGTGATGCATTTTCAAAGAACCGGGAGCTTTGTGTCAGCTTTGATTTTGAGTTGAATGCAAACATGATGATATTAATAGCATAACCAAAGAGCATTGCCTTTAAGCCACAGATAAAAAGCACATGCAAAATAAGCGATGAGCGCCCTTTCTTGATGATAACTCATTCTCAGTGCCATCCAATAGAAATATAAATGGGAGTGTTGCCCTGTAGCGTTTGATCTAGTGATTTGTTTTTTGATAGCACGCGGTTATTTTAAACACTGTGATAATGGGTTGAAATCACAAGGGCTCATTGACCACTAGTGGAAATTGAAAGTATGTATTTGGAATTACAGATGGTAATTCCAAGCACAACAACCTTAATTAAAAATATAGTTGCCCTGGCCAGGTTGCTCAGTTGGTTGGAGCATTGTCCAATACACCAAAAGGTTGTGGGTTCGATTCCCAGGTGCGTATGGGAGGCAACTAATCGATGTATCTCTCTTCCTCTCTCTCTAAAAATCAATAAAAACATATCCTGAGGTGAGGATAAAGATTTTTTAATACATAGTTAATATTTTTTGTACAAGCCTCTGTGCTTCAGTCCCCTCCTTCAGCTCTTGTCCCCTGGTCCTCACTCTCAACACAAAAGGCAGAGCCGCTCTGCCCACCTCGGTCCAGTCCTGAGGCTCTGCTCACAGCCTCCCCTTCCTCCCCGTGTGGAGTCATCGCCTATGTCAGGGGCTGGCCAGCTGTGACCCGAGAGCCAAATCTGGCCCATTGTCGATTTTTTTACCGCCAGTGACCTTAAAAAAAAGTATTTTTTTTTTACATTTTTAAATGGTTGAAAAAATATAAAGAGTGATACTTTGTGGCATGTGAAAATTATATGAAATTCAAATGCTAATTAATGTTCAGGAATAAAGACTTACTTGAACACAGCCACGCCCATTGGTTTAACATAGTTTCCGTGGCAGCTTTTGTGATACGAGATGGAAATGTGCAGGCCCTGGTCCTACATCCTCCAGGTGCCACTCAGCTGTTGCAGGTCTTGTTCCCAACAACCACACAGCGTCAGCCACGTTCCCCTTGTTGCTGTTCTTTGAACACGTGGCCTTTGCGTTACTCTTTCCTGGGCTTAAGATGTGTTTTTCCCCTGCAGACATCGCCAGAGCCTCCCTGCTTGCTTGCTTCAGTTCTCTGTTCAGATATTGCTTCTCGCTAAAGCTTTCAGACCATCTGAAATCGTCCCCTTCCTGGCCCTTCAGTCCCCACCTTAACATCACTTCCTCAAGGAAACCTTTCCTGAAACCTGACCCCCCCACTCCTGGTCTGAGTCAGGCTCCATTCTCACAGACCCTGTTCCTTTTCTTTTCTTTTTTAAAATATATTTTTATTGATTTCAGAGAGGAAGGGAGAGGGAGAGAGAGACAGACAGGAACATCAGTGATGAGAGGGAATCATTGATTGGCTGCCTCCTGCATGCCCCACACTGGGGATCGAATCCACAACCCAGGCATGTGCCCTGATGGGGAATCTAACCGTGACCTCCTGGTTCATAGGTTGACCCTGAGCCAGGTCGGCCGGGCAACCCTGTTCCTTTTCTACATGACATTTTTCTCACTTTAATGCCAAACTTTCATTCTGGTGGTTATCTGATGATTGACTCTGTTCTTCCTAAACAGCAAGCTGCCATCATCATCATTGTCATTAACCATCATTTCCACTTTCCCATCCTGGCAGACGCCCAGCCTCATCCCCGTTTCTCTGTCACAAGTCTCTCAACAGAGCCGACACCACCCTAACTGTCAGCATGTCTCCACACAGATTTTTCAGTGCATTTTAGAGCCCCAGGGGGTGTTCATGCCCGGCCCTCATAAGGTTTGTGGGAAGTTCTGTGTTGTTTTGCAGGGAGATATTTCCTCCCTCCGCAGAGCTGAGCTAATGTGTTTGATCACGGCCCCAACTGCACCCGTCAATGACTAAGTGAAGATCTCACAGACTTGCATCTTCGAATTCTCTTTTTAATTCCTACAGGGAAAAGGCATTTAATGAAACAGGCAAATAAAAGTCACTTATCCTTCAAAGAGGAATCATGTGTTTGGGGAGGCGTAGTGATTGGATTCACCTCAAAATTGTACATCATGCATTTACCTTCTAACAGAACAAAATACACATTGAAAAGCAATTCAGCCTTCCTTGTGGGACCTGAGACACTGTCACAAGGTGAATAGTTTTCATCAAGGCTTTCCATGACTTTATTAAAATAAGAGCTGTACCAGTCAAGATGAGCTGTGTTATGCTGCAATAACAAACGCTCCCCATCCCAAATCTCAGGGACTTAGCACAGTACAGGTTGATGTGTTACTCACATCCCAGTCAAATGCCAGTCAGGCAGGCTTCCTCCACCTGACCCTGGGGTCTCCGAGGTTTCTGAGGCAGAGAGAGGGGCACACCGGCTCTGGACCGCACTGGCCTGGAAGCTGTATACCTCGCTTCTACTTTTGTCCCAACTCCAAGGCTCACGTCTTAGGTTTTAACAGGATCATGCGTGTTGCTGTGGGGCAAGGAGGGGAGCAGGTCGACTGGCTAGGAAGCATTTGCTATGTTAAGGCAGATGTGATGGCGGTAGAGACTTGATCTGCAACCAGTGCCCCAGACATCTCCTTGGTTGGTGGATTTCCTTTACCAGGGACATCAGTCTCCCTTCTCACTGAGATAATACTCGTTGCCCTTCTCTCTTGGCCTCATCCCCTGCCTCTTCCCCCAGCCTGACTCCCAACATGCAGCTTGGGCTGTGTATTAGCCCCTCACTGAAAGCCTCCACTCACCATTTCCAGAACAGGCCTTATATTAGATCTGCCGAAAGAACCTTGAGTAGCTGTCCTGTATTTACATTTAATGCCCCAGGATACTCTCTGTGATGAATCCATTGCATAATGGGATGGGTTATACTAAACATGTACACTGTCATTCCCGAGCCTGTGTTCGCATATCATGAACGAAGTCAAGCTGTTATCGTCATTGTTAGAGCTCACAGTGATCTGCCATTGACTCGGTCACCCATATGTTTCTGGTAATAAAACTGTTTTGAAATCCTGCAGCATTTCTGTGTCATCCACGAAGTCCTGCTGTGGCCTGCGGGGCCCTAAGAATGAGAGATGGTTGTTTCTCTGTGTCCGTTTTGCTTCGAGCAGAGAGCACTGCCTTGAACTGCATGCCTCCAGAGTCCAGCTTTGGTTTGTGCTGAGAGATCAATCAATAGTTAGAACCAGTGATTTCATATGTGGAGACACCAATCCCGGGTCAGTTCATTCGAGAGGGAGCTCTAAGGAAGGCAGCTTAAGAATCATACAAAGACAGCATTAGTCTGAGAGTAAAGAGGCTGGACGCTAGTTCTTGCTGTGCTGCTCAGGGGCTCTGCAACGATTCTCTCTGCTCCTTTCCTTTCGCCTCTGTGTTATACGGAATCCATCGGGTGAATCCTGAGGCCTCTTTCATCACTGAAACTCTGCGGTTGTATACTGTTTACAAACATATTGGGAGGCTATGCATTCGGGTCTTTTGAATGCACCCTGAAACAAGTAGAGGGAATCAATCACCTTTGATGAACTATTGTGCAGCCATGGAAATTGGTCTTTTCATTTTGTTTTGTTTGTTTGTTTGTTTTGTTAATCTTCATCTGAGGATATTTTTTTCCATTGAATTTTTAGAGAGAGTAGAAAGGGGGGTGGAAAAAGAGAAAGTGAGAAAGAGAGAGAGAGAAAGAGAGAGAGAGAGAGAGACATCGATATGAGAGAGACACATCAATTGGTTGCCTCCTGCACACGTCCTGACTGGGGCTGGGGATCAAACCTGCAACCCAGGTATGTGCCCTTGACCGGGAATTGAACCCATGACCCTTCAGTGCGAGGGCTAAAGCTCTGACCATTGAGCAACACTGGCCAGGGTGAAATGGGTGTTTAAAAAATAGTGATGTGGGTCAACATGTAGGAAAGAATTCCCAAGACAATATAATCCCAACTTTTATTTTTTATTTTTAAAGAGAATATATTCGGATATGAAAAAAGGGACAAAAAAATCGAATAGTGCTTATTTCTGAATGATTAACTTATGGATGATTCTTGTTTTAATCCTAATACTTTTTCTGTATTTTTCAGAATTTGTCAAATATTCCTTTCATCCCTTCCCATGCCTCTTATATTTGAACCTTTGTCAAATATTCAAAGCTTGATTTCAACCACGCAGATACTAGCCCTGTCCCAGCTTTTTGAAGAAATATTTGTAAAATCCCCGTAATTATTATGGCATAAAATTCATAAATAATATAATCTAAATATAATGTAAGATAGATATAATATTATCACTATAATAAAAGGGAAATAAAAGCAAGTTATGACAGAATAATATGCATTTTAAAATATGAATGGTTGAACCTAACTACATTAGATGCAACAATGAAATCTCTTGACCCTCTTACGCTAGATGGAAGCATGGATTCAGCAGCTTCCAGTACAGGCCGATGCAGGTGTGTGGACAGAAACTGAAACACCATGGTCTGCATGGATGTCAGGGATGGGATTTTGTAAAAGAGGAAAAGTTGGTAAAGTTCTGGCAAAACGAAGGACAGGTTCTCTTGATTTACAGAATGGTTTCCTAATTATGAAAGTCTTTGCCTATTAAGAATCCTACATTGTGTTCCTACTCAATGGACATTAGGTTTTAATCACTGCTCATTGGAAGCAGTTTTTTGCTTGTGAATGGCATCTGAAAGTTAGGCTGAGGTGAGACAGTTCTTCGGGCAGGACCATCGGATGCCTTACAAGATACTTGCATCTTAAGCCACGTCTTCACAAAATGCTTACAGGACCCCACAGTAGGACAACCGAGAAATCCCCCATGCATTTCCACAGTTCCTTTCCAGGAAGCACCACCACGTGTCAGGATGCCCTGTGTAGCCAGTTCTGCATTTGTGGCCTCCCTCTCACCGGTGCCCACCAATCCCCTCCATCATTCCTGCGCCCGGAGTGCATGCCAACTCCTGCCTCTGTGCTTGTGAACACACCGATTCATCTACCTGGAGTGTCCCACCTTCTTAGCTTCCTGCCTGAATGTCATCACACTTCATCAAATCTGAGACGCCTTTGACGTCTGTTACTTATGTGCCACCAGGAGAGAAAAGGTGCTGCCAAGAAACTGATGGCATGTCATTGAGTGTAAGATGCACCCTGATTTCTGAGATATAAAATGTCAGCAAAAAGTGTATTTAGAATCGGTGGAATCTGGTCTTTGCCCTTCAGAGTGGGGCTGCCTTAGGGAGGCTGTGGTCCTAGTAAATCTGGATCCAGCCTCTAAGCCAGTGGCCTCGCACACACACTGGCTCCAGCACTTGGAGCAGAGGTGCCTCCCTTTACTCTTCAATTGGGGATAAGGATTAGGTTCTTGGAGATTTAAACAAGGTGATTCATATTAAGCGCCCAGATCTCTGTCTGGCACAATTGTAAGCCCTTAGTGATTGTTGTCATTTATTACTAGAGACCCGGTGCACGAAATTCATGCACGGGTAGGGTCCCTAGGCCTGGCGGGCCATCAGGGTCAATCAGGGCCTTCTTGCTGCCAGTCGGGGGCCTTCCTTCCTTCTGCACCAGCCGCTGGTGGTCAGCACATGCCATAGCGAGTGATCAAACTCCCATTCTCCCAGCCGAACTCCTGAGGGAACACTTTGCATATTAGCCTTTTATATATACATATGGATTATTAATAATGGGCAGTTTTAATGTCACCTCCACTGTCAATTTGTCCCCGATTCTCACAATCAGAAGCAGCCCTTCCGTTGTGTGATATCTTGGGAGCCTCACACCCACATGCACCACCCCCCCAACCTCGCTCATCATCAAGATGTTCAACAGGGTTCCCAGAGTTTTCTTCTTCTTTGGAAAATAGTATTGACATGTGTGTGCACATGTGCGTGCATGTGCGCACACATGGAGCCCTGAGAGGAGATTCAACGTGCTCACTTTCTGGAAATAGTGGCTAAAATTTACTCAGTGTTGACTCTCGGCCAGGCTCCGTG
Source organism: Myotis lucifugus (assembly GCF_000147115.1). Lineage (NCBI taxonomy): Eukaryota > Metazoa > Chordata > Mammalia > Chiroptera > Vespertilionidae > Myotis > Myotis lucifugus. Next base: position 1,666,406 of record NW_005871306.1, read on the forward strand.
CAAGCAAGCACTTCCCAGGCATGGACTTCCTTAATCTTTGTGAAATTCCTGTGAGGTGGGCATGGTGTATTCTAAATCCACAGACAGAGAAGCTACAGTTTAGCTAACACAGCTAATGGGACAGAGCTGGGCTATGACCAAGGGTCTCGGGTCCCAGAGCCCCAAATCTGAACCAATGGCATAGCTTCGGTTCACTAACTCAGTGTCAACCACGTCTGTAACCAGCCAGCTTGTCTTTCAAGTTCATGCGTCTTTTCTGCCATTTCCCAACCAAGGAGGCTTATTTAATGACCCCTCACATTTAGGGGTTGGATACAATAATATTTGATCATTTCTAGCAGCTTTAGTACTGAGCAAAACTGTTTGAAAGAGAAGACACTTGAATCTATCATTTCAATCCCAAATAGTGAGCCGGGTAAAGTAGAGAGAGGGGGGAAGGTGGGGTTTTATTAATGCGTCCAGCCCGGCTCTGTATTGGGATGGATTTCTGACAAGAAGAGCGGACCAGCACTCTGATGAAGCGAGCATCGTTACGGTAGACATGTGGCTCCTCAGATAAACAACCTCACTCTGTCTGCTTCCTCTCCGGGGAGCGATACAGTACTGTAGCCTTACCTCTGATGGCTTGAAGTCGGGAAACCAAACGCTAGATTTTTGTTGGGGCTTTGTGGATTCAGCCTCTTTCTTCTCTTCTCTCCCCAGTGATTCATGGACCTGAAAACAGAGCAAAGATGATGAAAATTGTAACCAACAGCTTAGTAAATATGCAGGTCATTTTTCCTTCATATTTTCTTTGAAAAGATGGCATTGCAAATTGCCAGCTCTTCCCCCCAAGGCAGTGAAGGCGGAACTGTTAAGAAATGTGTGGAGCTGCCAGGATCCCGCTGAGCAGCCCCCAACATCTGGAATTCAAACTGTTGCAGACACTGGGAGTGAGAAATCTAGGCGCCTGCTGTTGCCAGCAGCAGATAGAGTCATGCTCATTAGGGCTCAGAGTGATGTCCAGGGATTCCTCTGACCATTAGAATGTTGATCATCTTGTGTAAGTCTTGCCTCGTGTTGCTGAAATCTCAGAAAAGAGCACGAAGTGCTGTCTACAATAGGGAATGTTTTCCGCTGTACGTAATTTCTCAATTAAAGGTACTTTTATTTAAGCACACAGACATCTGCTATACCAGAAAGATCTGCTTACTCAGAACTCAACCAAACCAAAATGTTTAGTTGGTCAACAACGGATGGTCATAATGATGAGCTTGTTTGTGTTATAATATCTTTAAGTATCTTTTCAGTCATCAAAGAAAGATTAAATTCTGTTAAGTGAATTTTTAGTCGTTTGAACTTGTATTTGAATTATTAATCATATAAGGTGCCCAGCTCGCTGTCTGGTACAATGGCATAAGTTTTAACTATTTCAGTCCAGGATGGCAAATGCTACCTTCAAGCAGACCTGCCAGGTACCCATGGCGGCCACCCTTGACTGATGAAGGAGCTTTCTTCCGGACCACCTGGCCTTGTCCTACAAACCACTAAAATCCAGGTCACACTCATGCTAAGATATGGAAAAAATACCTATTTCCATTAGGTTAACTAATAAGATTTTGTAAAAAGATTATTCAGTTATGAGCTAGATAAATAGGATTTTGTTGATCTTGTGGATTGCAATTTAATATGCTATTAATATGTCTTTTATCTAATTGTAGGTGTTTTCTTCAATGTGGGTAAAACTGAACAAAACTATGTACTAGTAGGCGACTGGTGAACTTAGGTAATAGCAGTAATATAAAGTCACACACATATTTTAAAGGGTTAAAATGTGATTAAATTAACTTGGTATACAGGGTGTCCCCAAAAATGTATATACACTTTAACAGTTGATAGCTCAATTTTGAAAATGAAATGTATTTTAATAAACACTGCCTTTATAATAATTTAAAGTGTGTGTCTACATTTTTTGGACATCCTACATTATAAAAAAAATTATAGTATGCATTATATATATATTAGCAAGAGACTGCACCATAATTAACAGCAGTAGCTAACACAGAAGAAGTATGTGCTATATTTATAGAACTTCATGTGTTATTTTTTAATGAACTGTACATATTATGAAATGCACACTTTAAATTTCAATACATACATTCATATAACCCACAGACCTGTCAACTTCTCAAGATATGAACTAGTTCCATCATCTCATAAAGTTCCCGTGTGCCCCCTTCCCTGCCAATCACGGCCCTCCCACCCCTGTCTGCCAAGAGCGTCTGCTGCCTGACTTCTCACACTGATGGGTTTTGCCCGCTCTAGAACTTTGTGTCAATGGGGTCCCACAATGTGAGCTTTTGTATCTGGATTTTACTACTCAACAGAAAAAAAAGTATTTTTAGATTCATACATATGATTACCTGTAACATTAGTTTGTTTCTTTTTCATTGCTGATTAGTATTCTATTATATGAATTTGTTTATCTATTTTCCTACCAATATATATTTAGATTATTTTCAATTTAGAATTATTATAAATAAAGTTGTGATATGAACATTGATACAAGCCTTTATGTGAATATTAGTAGCCCTGCACATGAATCCATGTGCCAGCAGCTCGCCAGTAGCTCACTGCTGCCCTCCTGTAGCTCCCCCCGCCACCCCTCCGCACCCCCTCATAGCTTGCTGCCCTGCCCCCTCCTGTAGCTCTCCGCTGCCCGCTGTAGCTCGCTGCTCCACCCTCCTGCTGATCCATGACCCAGTCGTTACGTGGTCGGTCATTATGCTTCACGGTATAACGACCATTTGCATATTACATCTTTATTGTATAGGATATGTTTTCATTTTTTCTTGGGTAAGTACAGAGCAGTAAAATTACTAGGTCATTTATAAATTATATTTTGTTTACCTAATAATCCTGTAAAATAAGATCAGAAATGCTCATTTCTTTAAAAGTCGAAGATACAGAAAAATGACTGGAGCAAAACAACTTTGCAGATCAGAATTTACTAATTTATTTGCATGTGGCTTAACTTCTAAAAAAAGAACACAGATCACTACCAAAGTCTATAAATTTAGGCTTCAAAGAATGAAAACTGCTAATCATCCGAGAGATGCAAATCAAAATGACAATTCGGTACCATCTCACACCTGTCAGAATGGCTATCATCAACAAATCAACAAATGACAAGTGCTGGCTAGGATGTGGAGAAAAAGGAACCCTTGTGCACTGCTGGTGGGAATGAAGACTGATGCAGCCACTGTGGAGAACAGTATGGAGTTTCCTCAAAAAACTAAAAATGGAGCTCCCATTTGACCTAGTGATCCCACTTCTAGGAATATATCCCAAGAAATCAGAAACACCAATCAGAAAGGATATATGCACCTGTTCATAGCAGCACAATTCACCATAGCTAAGATTTGGAAACAGCCTAAGTGCCCATCAGCAGATGAGTGGATTAAAAAACTGTGGTACACCTACACAATGGAATACTATGCTGTGGTAAAAAATAAGGAGTTCTTACCATTAGCAACAGCATGGATGGAACTGGAAAGCATTATGCTAAGTGAAATAAGCTAGTCAGAGAAAGATAAATATCACATGATCTCACTCATTTGTGGAATATAATGAACAACATAAACTGATGAACAAAAACAGATCCAGAGACAGAGAAGCATCCATCAGACCATCAAACCTCAGAGGGAAGGTAGGGGAGGGTGGGAGTAAGGGGGAGAGATCAACCAAAGGACGTATATGCAAGCATATAGGCCTAACCAATGGACACAGACAACAGGGGGGTGAGGGTATGAGGGGGGGCATTGGGGGGGTAATGTGGGGATAAGGACACATATGTAATAACTTAATCAATAAAAATTTTAAAAATAAAAAATAAAAATAAATAAATAAAAAATAAAATTCATGTCCAAGTCTAAAAAAAATGAATGAAAACCAATTTTAAGGATATCCACATTTATAATAGGAAAAGGAAAAGAAGTACAGTTTATAAATATTAGAATATAGAAGACAAAATTGTAATTATTTTCAGATTCATTCTTTCTCTTACTAAAAAGCCAAGTGAAAAAAGAAAGGAATTTACAATAAGAAAGATGGCCAGTGGAATAAATTTGCAAAAAATCAGTAGCTTTTCCATGTGTTAAAAATTGCCAGTTAAAAAAATATGGTGTAACATAAGATCCTCTTCACAGGAATAACATAAAAAAATACACTAATAACTGGCAGTAAATTTTTTTTAAATGCAGGGCCAAATTTAAAGAAAAAAGCAGAACTTTTCAGAGGTTCACACTAGGAATAAAGGGGAGTCATGGTTATTGAAATAATGCCAATTAAACTGGGAGATGCCCTGTGGAAGAGGCAATACAGCAACTCCTAGTCATTAAAACTGTAGCTCCCATTTGCTTAGTTATCAGTGGCCATTCAGTCAGCAGAATCCTAGGTAATGAGACATAGTGCCAGCAAGTCCATTAATAAGCATGAGGGGAGAAGAAATCTGAAGTAGGGAGTACCATAGGGATGCTACCTGTGAGGCATGCTAACCTTTACTGTAAGGCTCTCCAGGTGGATGGCTTTCTTAATGGATTCAGACTTTAGGGATTAAGCATTTTTTTCCATGGAAACACATGAAAAAATATGAAAACTGTAACTCTGTTAGATTATTTTAAAGATATATTTTCATGTTCACCAGTTGCAAATACCAATATGGCACCCAGCAGCCTCATTGGTGGTTGTTGCTGTTGCTATAGTGAGTCATTCTCATTATTGTATCAGTTTGTTAAATTTTCCTCCTAATTGCACTATTGGAGGAAACTTCAATAAGCAAGAGTGTGAGTAGTATTCCATTGTATTTATGTACCGAATCTTTTTTTTTTTAATTTTCTTCACACTAGGAAGTTGTTAGCAAAGGAGCCAGTTACTTTTTTTAAAAATCTTTACTTTTTTTTTTTTTTAATAATTCTATTGGTGTCAGAGAGGAAGGAAGAGGGAGAGAGAGATAGAAATGTTAATAATGAGAGAGAATCACTGATTGGCTGCCTCCTGCACACTCTCTACAGGGGATCGAGCCTACAATCCAGGCATGTGCCCTGACTGGGAATTGAACCCTGACCTCCTGGTTTATGGGTGGATGCTCAACCACTGAGCAACACCGGCCGGCCGATACCACCTCTTCTTTATCCAGTCATCTATCTCAGCCATCAGAGAGGATCCATTTCTGACAACATGGATGGATCTTGAGAATATCATGCTAAGTGAAATAAGTCAGAAGGAAAAAAGTCCGGATGATTTCACTCAAGTGGAGTATAAAACTGAAAGCGACAAATGAACAAACAAACAAAAAAAAACTCATGGACACAGACAACAGTGTGGTGGTTACCAGAGGGAAAGTGGGTGGGGGAGGTAGAAAAGAGTAAAGGAGGCTAAATATATGTGATGGAAGGAGACTTGACTTTGGCTGGTGAACACACAATGCAATACACAGATGATGTGCTATAGAATTATATACTTGTAACCTATATAATTTTATTAACCAATGTCACCCCGATAAATTTAATAGCGTTTTTTAGGAAGTGGGAGTGGGAACATGCCCTCTACTCACACAGCAGATCTCCGAGAGAGAGGCAGCCGCCGCACATACTCATAGCCTTACTGTCTAGCTTGCCTTTGAACGGAAGCTCATGATATTTTTAAACCTAAAGTGAGAGCATGGAACTCTAGCTGTGATTCAAACAATAGGCACCTATGGCTCTTACAGCCTTTGTTAGTCAAAGAAAGACAAAAGACAGTTTCTTTGATTTAATGATTTCTGACATTATTTTTCACAAAGTTATGTCTGCTGTAAACAGCCCACTGACTCTTTGAGGACTAACCGTTCCCACAGGGCAGATGAGGGCAGGGTTCGGCACACTCTCTATGAAGAGCCAGAGCGAATAGTTTGGACTTTGCTGGCCACACGGTCTCTACCTCAACTCCTCACATCTGCCAGGTATCAGAAAAGCAGCCACCCACAATAAGTAAACAGATGAGGATGGCTGTGTTCCAACAAAACTTTATTGAAAGTTAATTGCAGGTAATGAAATTAAATTCCAATTGCTTGTAATTTACGTACTATGTTCTTCTTTTGATTTCCCCCCCAAACAATTTAAAATGTAAAAGCCATGCTTAGCTCCTGAGCTGTGTTAGGTGGTAACCTAGATTTGGACAAGGGCCGATCGTTTGCCAATCCCAGGATTATGACATTCATTGATTATTAATACCCTTTTGACAAAAACTTTTAAGGAGGCTGGGTGTTGTATAGCATCGTGGTCAGGAGTCAGGCACTGGTGTCAGACCAGCATTATTGCTTTGCTGTGCTTCTTAGAGTTGTGTGACCTTAGGTCAATTATTTAACCCACCTAACCTCAGTCTCCTCACCTGTAAAATGGGGTGTTAATAGCACCAACTCATGGGATTGTTGTAAAGATTCAGTAAGTGGCTGGCGCATAGGCAATGTTCATTACATGGAAGCACCGGCTGTATGTTGATATTGAACTTGGGTGGGAAGGAGGCCTAGTAGAGCTCTTAGGTGGTGGGCACCTCCTACCTTGGTGTGCCTGCTTCATAACCGCACTCCAGTTCAACCCTCGTAAACATGAGGGGCAGACTCTGGACTTGCCTTCCCTGTGATCACCATGGCCACACCTACAGATTAACCGACAGGACAATAGGACTGCCTGGGAGCTCACCCCCCACTCCTCTCTGGACACTGCCACTCCCACAGGCAGGCAGGAGGAGGCCTGCCTCCTGCTCAAGGCTCTGGGTCCAAATAATTGCCATGAAAGTGACTAAAATTATTTTTTAACTTTTTCTCCTAGTTTGGAGCAGGCTGCCCATTCAGAAAATTGGGTATTTGGTGAATTAATTTTTAGTGTATTGACTTATAGGTGCCCCCTGTTCTCACTTCAGGCATGTGGCCTTTCCTTTGTCCCTCCAGGTGCTGTTCCTCCTGTTAAAACTCTTCTTTCCATGTTGCTAGCCTCAGAGGTCTTTTCCTCCCCACCCAGAAGTCACCACCTGAAAGCAGGGAAGAGTCCCTTTCCACATGATACCCTGGTGATGAGCATCTGAGTAACTCCTCCATGAGTGGCCTGTGCTTGCAAGTGTTGTGCACTAGCCACAGTTCCTTGAAACACGCACAGCCCAAGGTGAGTTTACTGACTTGCCCAGTCCTTCTGAGATCTGGCTTTTGCCACCCTGGCATGTTGTTTTATATGGATATAATGACATTGACCTACATTTCCTCCTAGAGAAGCACCCCAGACCAAAGGCATTCTCCACTTATTCCTGTCTGCAAATCGACTTATTCTCCTCCCACCATCATGATACAGGTATCTGCAACTAAAGAAGCCGACCTGTACAGGTACACGTGAGTCAGATGACATTAACTATAGGCAAGAGTGAACACGTGTGGATGCTGTGTGAAGGGCAGAAGGCGGACCCAGGGCAAAGGTACTATTTTAAACCAGGGCTTGAAGTATTTCACAGAAATTGAATTTTGTAGCTATTGCCATTTCATTAAATCAATACATCAGCAAACTTTTCAGGAAAGAGCCAGACTCCGCAGTCCGCATGGTTTCTGTCCTAACAACTCTACTTTCCCATTGCCACGGGGAAGCAACCATACATGGCATGTCAAGGAAGACCCTAGGTGCTGTTCCAATAAAACTTTATTTACAAAAACAGGTGCAAGATCAGATTGGTCCAAGGGCCATACTTTGCTGATGCCTGAGCTGATCTATTTGATTTCATATTAAGCAGATGATATATATATTTTAATCTCTACCTAGTCTTAAGTTTGATCAGTAGCCGGTGCCATCTTTGTGTCTTTAAATATGATCTTTTAAAGTAACTCAGCAGGTTGTACTATTTTGAAATGGCCAAGTGTGCTTTGATTTTCACAGGTATGCAGCCCTTTCATAATACTGAGAACTGCTGACATCTCTAAGATGAATATTTAATGAAGACATCAATCATAAAATAGTTACTAAATTCTCACTTGGAAAAATGCTTCAGTGCACTAAGGAAACTTACATTAAAACCTTAATTGCAGCAATGATAATGGATAATGGTCTTATTTATTTAGCACTTATGTGATTGGCTCTGCTAAACCTTTGTGCCTTAAAGGAGATGGATGTTACGATCCCTATAATAAATTTGAGGGACCTTAATCCCTATGGGTTTAAATGATGTGTGTAGTCTCCAAATATGTCAGAACTCAACATGGGTTGGTTATGGGGTTGGCTTTGGGCATCTGTAACAAGCAAATCAACAACTCCTAACCTCACTTTCTAAAGGGGTAAGGAACGGGTTGGTTTCACTGAGTTTTAACATCCCTTCAAATATACTTATTTGAAATAATATTCAGCCCCAAAACAATAACTTGAGTATGTGTCAGACGCTGCTAAATTCTGATGACAGCTATTTTTCCATGGAATTTGCTTTCTAGAAATAAGAACTGTATTTCTCATAGAACACAGGATATGTTTTACAACTCTGAAGAAAAGAGCAATTTCCCTAAGGACAAAGCTGTTCTTATTAAAACATAGTATGGGCCACAAGGTTTAAATATAATACTTACAGCTTGTATGCAGTAGTGTAACTAATGAAGAAAATAAATCCCCTAAAATTTAAGTGGGGGCTTTTATTTAAAAGGAAAAAGCTATGAAGGAACTGAAAATATTTCATTTAAATGTGAGTTGGAAACAAAGTCTCAGCTAATCACAACAAATGAACTTGAGTAGAAAACAATAAAAAAGAGTTATTTGTGCTGGAGCCAATCTGTGCAGAAGTTTTAAGGTTGCAAGCAACAGAAACCAAATATGGCAAATATAGACCAAAGCAAATTTATTAGAACAGTATGGGGCCATAGAGTCAGAAGACTAACATAATTAAAGGGAAATTGGTACGCCAGACTTGGGAATACCCAGAACAAAGGATTCACGGAGGTTAGCAATCATCTTCTATCTGGAACAACCTGGTTCAAGATGCCAGAAACATTTTCTTCTCTCCTTTTATTAGTTGTTAAAATTAAAACCTTGGGAAGGAGCACCTGATGTTGGGGGTTTATTCACAACCTTTCCCATGCTAAGAACAGAAAGTACTTTTCCCACATTAGCTTTCCTAGAAAGAGATAACACCTAGGATTATCCTATTATCAACACTACATACAAATGGAAAGAGAGGATCCCTATAAGAAGACGGGAATAGAATGGGCAGGCAAAGGAAAAAGTGTCCCTATTAAGAATATTACCTCAAAACAATCAATTGATAAATGAGTTCACACCCAAATCTTTGATTTATTCAGATAAATACCAGAGTTCAGTGTCAAATGATACCAGTTTATTCCATTTGGCCAAATCTGATCTTAGATAATTAGCTTTCATGTTTCCAAATTATTCCTAAAATGCAAATTGGATTCCTAATTTCCTTATCCTGAACAGTAGTAAGATATAATTATGTGCTATTAAACACCTGCTAAATTAAAATGAGGTGGGTGGGGGGAACAAGGATTATGGAGTAATTGAATATTGCTGTTGTGGGAAGTGAAATTGATTTTCATCAGAGGAAAATGCCAGCCAGAGGTGCTGTCTATGCCTTTGTTTCAGGACAACCAGCACTTGGACGGGTGTGATGTAGCGCCAGGTATTTTTAGCCTCTTCACTGCATGAGCCTCTCTAACTGAGCTCAGGAAGCTCAGTGCCTTGCAAGTGAAGTAACAGTTGATGATGAAGACCTTCCTTGACTTCTCCTATCTCCCGGAAGAAATCTCCTATCCATTCAACATTTTCTGAGTGCCTACTGTGTGCCAGTAAGCTAGGCTAATCTTGGAGTGTTCCAGGAATGAAATACTCATGGTTTCAATACGAGGGAAGAGTTCGGTCTAGTTGGGGAAGCAGACGAGGATGCTAATGTGATGACGGAAACAGAAGCTAAATGCACATTAGGTGCTATGGGAGCATAGACTAGGCTCATATCCAACTTGAGGTTCTAACACAGAATCCCTGCAAGGTGAGGCATCCTTCTCTCTAACTGGGAATATAGCACAGTGGTTCCCCAAATCCTGTCCCCTGACTGGCAACAGAAGCCTCACTTAGGAACTTCTTATAAATGCAAAGTCTGGGGTCCCTCTCCGGATTTCCTGAAGCAGAAACTCTGTCCTAATAAGCCCTTCAGGTGAGTAATTTGTTTATGCCTCAAGTGTAGGAGCCACTGACACATCAAAATGGTCAAGAGTACAGACTTTCCTTCAGATCAATAGTTCTTGATTCCAACTATGTGTGAACCACCTGGGAATTTTTAAAGGTCCTGATGCTCAGACAAAATTATCTAAATAAATTCTCCAGGATCGGGGCATGGGCCCCTCTCTATATCTGTACACACATAAATATGTATTTAATTTTTCCAACTGATTTGAATGCTAGATTAAAGTTGGCTAAATTCAACCTTCAATTGTTGAAGGCCTTCTAGGTGACAAAGCGGTAGGTTGAGAGCAGATGTGAACAAGAAAAAAGAGCAATAACATCTTTTTTTTTCAATATTGCAGACCAGACACTGAACAAAGAGCTAGAGATACAAAGAAAGAATAAAAAGAAATGATGAAGGAAAGGAAAGGGAAAGAGGAGGATAAGAGAAAATAGAGCTAGTGAGCTATTAGTCACTCTACAAACATTACCTCATTCGGTTCTCATGACAGTCCTTCCAAGAGGTTGATATTAGACTCATTTTAAAGATGAGAAAACTGAGACTTGAAAATAATAATAATTTATCAAGACTATGAGACTAGTAAGTAGCAGAGTCAATAGTTGAACCAAAGGTTGTCTACCTCTGGATCCTAGGCCCTTTCTTTGCTTACTGAAAGGCCGTGTAACACAGTGAAGGGCACATGGGCTCAACCAGACTCCTCACCATCAAACCCTGGCTCCTTTACCTTTGAACTCTGTAACTGTCAGCAAATTACTTAGCCTCTGCCACTGTAAACGGGATACATTAATGGCACATAGATTGTTGTAAGGTCAGGCGAGTTGATGGAAATAAAGCTTTAGAATAGCATCTGGGACGTAGTTAAGTGCTGATGCATTTGCTAGCATATTAAACATATTTTTAAAAATCACAGGACTATTACAACAGGCCCCTATTATCATAAAAATCTTATATAATAAAAGCCCAATATGCTAAGTGTCCAGTCACCCAGTCGTCCATTCAACCAATCAAATAATAATATGCTAATGATATGCTAAGGCCACTCAACTGCTCACTATGATGTGCACTGACCACCAGGGGGCAGACAGTCAACCGGTCAACAGGTCGCTATGATGTGCACTGACCACCAGGGGGCAGACACTCCAACCGGTAGGTTAGCTTGCTGCTGGGGACAGGCTGATCGAGACTGAGTGAGATGGGCCGAACATGCCCTGGAGCCCTCCTGCAGTCCCCCTGCCCCCTGCTGGCCAACCTCTTGTGTCCCTCCCCAGCCCCAATTATGCACCGGTGGGGTCCCTCAGTCTGGCCTGCACCCTTTCACAATCTGGGACCCCTCGGGGAATGTCAGAGAGCCAGTTTCAGCCCAATACCACAGGCCAGGCTGAGGGACCCCACTGGTGCACGAATTTTTGCACTGGGCCTCTAGTCATTCAATGAAAGGAGACATTCAAATCAGTTGATTACAATGTGACCATTTTCATGAAAGTACAAAAGACTTCAGATGAAGTTGCAATTGACTACACTAATATTAAAATGGAAAGTATACTCTTGCCCTGGAAATCCCACTTTTGTGAATCTTTTCTATAGTAGTGGGAAAATTTCAGTGGAAACGTAAGTATGAATGCATTTGTTGCACCATCAGAAAAAGATGAGGAGGACATGAGGAGGTGATGAAGAAAAGAGGAGAAAAAACACTGGAAGCAAAACACACACACACAAATGTCTATCAGTGATGCTGGGGTCCAACCCCAGCGGGTCCAGGGGTCCCCAAAGGTGTGGACGGAGTTGACGAAGAAGGAATGACATGGAGACAGCCTTCAGTTGATCAGCAGCCTAGCCAGGATCTCTAGCCAGGAACTCCAGCCAAGTTCTGGTCAGGATCTCCAGCAAAGTTCTGGCCAAGTTCTGGTTTTTATTGTCTTGTTACATCTGTATTTATACCAGTTGATTTTAATCCTGTCAATTTCTATTGCAAAGGTTAGGGCGTTTCTTATCTCCATTCCAGGGAGTAAAGATTATGTAGCTTAAGCGTGATTGTTTGTAGTTAAAGTGATTAACTACCCGCCTGGCACTTAGTTAAGGGGTTTTATCCCCTCCCTAACTTCAGGGAAAAATCCCTACCTGTGGAAACAACCTTTCTCGGAGAGGTGACCTTGGTTAAAACACATAGCGCTAAGGGGAGCAAACATATTAAGAACAGTATGCTATATACGCCAGGTCCCTTGAAACATATGCTGTGCAGATGTTTCTTTCCTGCAGTGACTGTGTCAAGCAGCAAGGATGGACCGGCTTCCGGCACAATATAAAGTATGGTATATCTGTAAATAGAATATTATACAGTTGTTTGAAAAGTTGTATTTCCCCATATATACTTAAAGGGATAGCTATTATATTATTAAACAACAACAACGAAAAGCAAGTTGCAGTGTATATAATATTGTGTGGTTCCATTTAGAAAATGAACAAAAGGCCTACATAGGTTTGTACAAATTTACGCAAGCATAAAAAAATGGCGAGGATAGTTTCATACCAATTTTGTTCCAATTATTGCTTTAGGCTTTAGAATTAGAGGAATAGATGGGGGTTGCTAGCTTCTTACTCATTTTGTTGTTATTTTTGTTTATTTGATAAATGAAGAAGAAATAATGTTTGAGATAGTACCAAAACTTTTAGCACACCTTTAGTACACCTTTAACTCTCTGACTCTCCCATAAAATTAAGAGTTTCTGGAGGTCAGGAGTCCCCTTATGTTTATCTCTCAACCTCCAGGTGTAGCATAGATGAAGGCATATGGATACTGAGAAATCCTGTGTGTTGTATTGAGCTGCACTGTTGAGAAATCTCTGAGCAAAGTGTTGACATGGGGCATGAAGGAAAAGGGGTTGCTTGGGAATGGCCCCTACAACCAATAGGATTAGCTTCATTTTCTACTTCAGGGTCTTTGAGACCTAAAATCAATATAGTCTTGATAATTTAGATTTGGTGTGTGAGTACCCTGGGGCCAATGAATTCAACTTTATTGCTTCGCGGTCTTCATTTGCAAAGCAGGATGGTTTGGGTCAGGGGTCAGGTTTGCCAATGAATCCTGTCTATTCTCCACCCTGAGAAATTATGGAGATAAATGAAGTTTAAAAACATGAATGTTCTTGGCTTCCTTAGAAATAAGCACATGCAAATTACACAGGTTGCAAATAAGGTGCTGTGATTGAATAAATCAAATGTTGCTATTCGACTGAAATCAGAGTTCAGGAACATCCAGCTGTGCATTTCCTTGAATCTTCCTGCTATGAAAACATTTTGCAGTGCATATGCTTTGGGGAAAAAAATGTGCTTCTAGTCTCGATCATGGTCACCTGATGATTTGATCGGTAATCAACTAGAGTGCAGATGATGTGAAGAACTTATTACAGGGCAATGAAGCATGCTTAGAATTTATTGCCTCATGTCCTAGCAAGTGTGAAATATAGGCAAGCTCATTCTGTAGCACCTTGAAGTCATTTCGGAGGTAATAGATTAATTAGTCAGCTTCACTTAGCAAGCAAGCAGTGTTGATCATTTGTCATTTGTAGATGGGTTTTTTTTCTTCCCTTTTCCTCTTTGTCCCAAGAATGTGGCTGATTTAAGGAGAGAGGAGCTTCTGGATTTATTTTCACCCTCACAGACTCTGTACCTTGCCCACAATGGAGATCCAGATGATTTTGTGCAAAGCAATCCGATTCCATTTGCCACAGAGTACCTTGGCCTGACCGGCAAAAAGTGGGCCCTCTGATCTGTGTGCTAAATCAATAGTCCAACCTGGTCTTCAGGCAAACTCGACTTGAACCTGCAACAGAACTTTGGCCAAAAGATACAAAGAAAATAAATAGAATTGAATATGGACTGGATCCACTGAAAACTACTATTTCTAGACTTATATTTCTCTTTTGAAAGCCTACTAAGAATGTCAAACAGAAGGAAAATGGACAACATCTTTTTAGATCTTTCTTATAAGATCAGAATTTTCTAAAAAGATTCAGTTCTTAATGGATCTTCCTGGGAAATCCCCTGGCTCCGGATGCATACCATGAAAATCTTTGTTTAGAGCAAGCACTTAATGTGAGAATTGCCTGGCCTGTTTCTGGATTCTCAAATTGGGCCAGTGATAATCAGACAAGCATGTTTATTTTTTCCATATGCTGGCAGTTCCAAAAATAAAAAATGTGACTCAAACTGTCTTCAGTAATAATTTATTGGCTGTTGTAACAGAAAAGTTCAGAGTAATCTTCAGGCGTGGCTAAATTCAGGTGCTCAGACTTCGTCATTAGGGGTCTCTCTGTATCTCTCCTCTTTGCTTTCTTCTGTTTTGGCTTTAGTCAGGTTCTTGATTTGTTGTAACAAAATGGCCTCCAGCAGTTCTAAATATACATCCTGGTAGAATAGCAACACCATTATAAAGAGAATTCATTTTTATAATAATTTCATCAAAATCTGAAGGTTGTGTCTTACCAATCCGGCTTGTGTACATCCCTGAACCAAGGCATTAGGGGTGAGTTAATTAAGTTTTTGACCAGATATAGCAGGCTAATATTTAAGTTGAAAATTTTGTATGGTCCTCAAATGATGTTATAAATACCCAAATGGCCCTTGGCAGAAAAAAGGTTCCCCACCCCTGGTTTAGTCATATGGTTACTGCTGGAGTCAAGTCAGTAGATTCAATCCTATACAACTGTGTGGACTAAATTAAGGAGGGTTTCTTTTCAACAGACAAAAGATAGGCTATTACTAAAGAACAGGGAATGGATGATGAGCAGTAAAAAGGAACCAACCCACACAAAAATGTCCATCACTGGAGACAGAGATGGGAAGACCTTTGCCATCAAAGATGGCTCATCCCCAGCGTTTGCTTCAGTGGGGTCTCTAGTAGAATAATTAGACTATGATTCTACTAGAACTGTCAGGCTGTGGCAAAGAACATTGTTGAGTAAGTGGCTTATCCTCACCATCTCCTATTGATGTTTCCCCCCATGCCCCCATAAAAGGTTCATACAACTCAACTGAGTATGTGTCTTACATTGAAAATCATTACAAGGTCCTTGCATTTTTATTCTTTTTAAAATATATACATTTTTATTGATTTCACAGAGGAAGGGAGAGGAGAGAGATAGGAACACCAATGATGAGAGAGAATCACTGATTGGCTGCCTCATACAAGCCCCACACTTGGGACTGAGCCCGCAACCAGGCATGTGCCCTGACTGGGAATCAAACCATGACCTCCTGGTTCATAGGTCGACACTCAACCACTGAGCCACGCCAGCTGGGCTCATTTTTATTCTTGCTGACAAAATTTAAATGCACCAGTGACCTCAATATTCTAAAGGAAAAAAGAAGTTCCAAGGTTCGTGTAAAGTACTTTGAGACTGGAAAGGATTGTTTAAAGAGAGTCTGACTGTATGAATGCTTACATTTTTAAACAGCAAATTGAAAAGAGCAGAAATGCTAGTATTAAATTTTAATGTTAGGGAAATGAGCTCTGTCGGGAGGTGTAAGGCAGCAGAGCTTGTAAAGTAATGTGCGTGCATTCAGATTTTAAATTCGTCCTAAATGCCACAGGGGCCATCTTTCATGACTCATATCTCAATGAGAGAGGAGACAGTTGAAGTCTCAGGAGGAAAACTGTAGCTAGAAGTCACACCTCCCCCACCCCCATGTGGACCCTATGTTATGCTGTGAACCTCAGGAACCAAAGGGTTTATTCTAAAGTCCAAAGACCTGTGCCCATGTCAGAGCTGGAAGTTTAATCCTCTCTCTTGGAAGATGAATTAAAATGCAAGAGGTTTGAGAGAGATGAAAAGACCAATGTAGTATCAAAGAAGAAGGTGACCCTAAACTTTAATACCATGGCTCATCTTCTAATTAAATAAGGAACCAGATATATGTCTGTTGTCAGAACATTTCAGAGAGAGATGCTTCTCCCTTAGGGTAGATTTAAAAAGATATAGTCTCTATACTATAGGTTTTACAGTTTCTTTCATGGTCTTAAAGGAAGACTTACATGAAAATGAGCCCCTCAGTGTTCTCATAGCACTGTGTCCAGGCCCCTATCATAGAACTGCATTCATTTATTCACTCATCACTTGTTTAAGAGATAGTTATTGGGTATCAGCTATGTTTCAGGCACTATGGACTCATCAAGGAACAAAACAGACAAAGCCAGTGGTTCCTGGAGCTGATAGCCCGAGACTCAAATAAAAACCAGCTAACAAGCAAATATCTATAATAATAAAAGCACAATATCCTAATTAGACCAGACATCCTTCCAGTGGACCTTCTGGATGAAGCCACAGCTGGAGGGAAGCCTGGGTCCCAGGTGCCAGAGGGAAGCCAGTGCGGGCAGCCAGGGGAAGGAAGGTCTACTCTTGCATGAATTTTGTGCATCGGGTCTCTAGTACTAAATAATTATGCAACAACTGACCCAATCTCTTCGATGTTATTTTATAAAGGATAAGGGAGTGGGGTCCTTTCTAGATTTAAAGGGATATAATTAAATGCAAATTGTGGAGCTTGATTTGATTCAGGTTTTAACATATCAATTGAAAAGATGACTTTGAAGCAACGGGGGAATTTTGTACACGAAAGTGGCCATGGATAACACATATGTAAACAAATAAGCATGGCTGCGTTCCAATAAAACTTTATAAGGGTGGGCTTTGAAATTATACAGAGGAAGGAACTTCTTCACTTCCCTCTTGAGTATTCAGTATCTAACAAAGAAATAGTCTATTAGGAAGTACCCAGTTATGTTGAGGTTATATCTTCCTGCATCTCTAGCTTTTTATTTGAAATGTTACTGGAGTGGTCTGTTCTGAAGTTCATGTCCAAGTGCTATGGTCACAGCAATAGGTGGAGGTCATTCTGTTATGTCCAGTAATATTTTCTTTTAGAAAAAGTACAGAAGTATAACATAATTTTTAAAAGCATAGTTTTGAGGGTCATAGCAGCCTAGGTTTGAATCCCTTCCCTTCTACCTACTCTCTGAAACCCAGTTTCATCAACTGTAAAATGGGTTGATTGTTGTAACTGACTCAAAGTTTTTGAGAGAATTAAATAAAATAAGAAACGCTGAGAAAGCAATAAGCATTCAATGAACGTTAACTGTTATTACTCTTAATACCATTCTTGGCAAGGTTCATATTACTGCATTTAATTTTATCAATAATTTCCAAATGTATCACTATTCTCAGAGGTTCTGCCAAATGCAAGGTGCTCTCCAACACACAGTAGAAAGTAGACACATGGCCGAAACCGGTTTGGCTCATTGGATGGAGCGTCGGCCTGTGGACTGAGGGGTCCCGGGTTTGATTCCCGTCAAGGGCATGTACCTGGGTTGCGGGCACATCCCCAGTGGGAGATGTGCAGGAGGCGGCTGATCAATGTTTCTCTCTCATCGATGTTTCTAACTCTCTATCTCTCTCCCTTCCTCTCTGTGAAAAATCAATAAAATATATATATATATATAAAAAAAGAAAGTAGACACATGAAAAACAGGCTCTGTCTTCAAGGGCCTAGGTGGAGAGACAAGGAATTCACAGGGATGGGAATATATAAGCATTGTGTGCTAAGTTGGAAACAGAAAATGGGCTGAGATAGTCAAGGCAGGCTGCATGTAGGGGGCAAGCCTTGGGGTACACCTTTGATGTAGAGTTGGGAGTTTGGTACAAAATAGAATTGTGTATTAAGTGTAGGGGAAAGAGAATCTCAAAGAAATGGATTAATGTATATGTTGTACTTTTCTTAACAACTCTGGTGTTGAATACCAACAGAACACCTGGTAGGTATGCAGCGTAATTGTGGAATGAGTGACTTCTTGAAGAAAGATGATATCCTTGGACTATACCTTTTCTTTATAAGAGCTCTATAATTTATTCGGCAAAACACTTTCCTCGATAAATTATTAAATCCAGCTATAGTCAAAAGCTAATATTAAATGCCCATGCTAGAAAAAAATTGAATAATCAAGTTGGTATTTTCAAGATGGATGACAATGAGTCTCAAACCAAAATTCATCTACATAAAGGTCCTCGTTTCGTAAGAAGGCTTTGCATATTGGCTCTATTCACTCTTTTAATTCTAAATCATTTTTGAAATGAACCAGGGCATAAGTAATTAAAATATTTCATGCAACAAAGCTTTCTTGGGTAACTATGTGTCAAATACTCTGTTAAGACCTGGTGATTTTTAAAAAGATAAGAAATAATTCCCATAACATTTTCCATTATTTTAACACATTTTAAATTTCTGTGGTGGTTGATAACTCTTTCCATTGGCCACATCTACCAAAACTATCCTTCTACCCACATCAGAGCGCTTCAGTGTCTTTCTCTGACAGTGCGTGGCATCAGTCCCTCAGAGGAGCTGTCGACTTTGGGGTTCTTAGTTTTTTGGCTCGGTTGGTTGTGCAGAGTCTGTGTGACTCAGCTTCCAACGTCCAGCTATGTGAGCTCCCTCCATTAATAAAGTCCAGAGGTTTGTTTATACCTCGCACTCTAGACTAGCCCGTGTTGCAGTGTTTACAAGGAGGACTGAGGTCAACCCAAGGAGAGAGGGAGGGAGTCACAGGTCTGCTGTTTCGCTTCTCATTGTCTCAGTGACTTTATCCAACGTTCATCTTATGAGTCAAAGTTGAGCTCCTTTGCTAATGTTTAAGGTATATTTGCATGTCCTCCTCTGGACTGTCTGTTCATATTCATTGCTAAAAGGAGTGTGGGACTCTTAGACGCTCTTTATGTCTTAAGATTATTAATCTTTTGGTATGAATGCAAATGTTTGTTTCCTCATTTTGTAATTTACATTTTTACATTGCTTATGGTGCTTATTTTTAAGAGGTCAGATTCACCAGTCTTTTTCTTTTTTGCATCTGGATTTTGAATTATATTTAGAAAAGCTTTCTGCATATTTCAGTTACAGAGGGATTTAGCAATGTTTTTTTCTAATACTTATATTATTTCATTTTATTATTTGCATCTAAAAATCTTTGACTACTTGGAAATCATTGTGTACAGTGTGAGGATTATACCCAATTTTATCTTTTTCCATATAGCAGTCTAGTTATTTGAACATTGCTTATTAAAATGTCCTTCTTTACCCAATTGATTTTCAATTCAGAATTTATTGCATACTAAATTTATATATACGATTGTATCAATCACTAGATTTCCTTTTTGATTCATTGTTCTCTATGTCCATTCATGCACCAATAACACCATTTTAATTTGAGAGGCTTTAGATATGTATTACTATTTGGTAGAGTTAGCTTTTCTCCACTCCACCTTTATTCTTCCTTTTTAGGGTTTTCCTGACTTTTGTTCTGCCAAATAAACTTTATAATAAATGCTTTTGTATTTTTACTGGGATAATGTTGAATGTATATATTAAGTTACAGAGGACTGACATTTTTATGGTTATCACATTCTCTTATAATGCTGTGTCTTTCCTTTTGTTAATGTTAGTTTTGTGTCCCTCAGGAGTATCTTATAGTTTCCATTATAGTTCTTTCATTTGTTTGATAGAACATTCTAGAGTTAAGTAATTTTTTTTAATATCAAGATTTGTGGATCTGAAACTAGGAATTATGTTGCTTAAAATCACTTTCTAAAGCCTGGCTGGTGTGGCTCAGTTGTCCCATGCATCAGGAGGTCACTGCTTCAATTCCCGGTCAGGGCACATGCCCAGCAGGCAGGAAGCAGCCAATCCACGTTTCTATCTCTCCCTCTCCTTTCCTCTCTCTGAAATAAATAAAAACATATATTTTTTTAAAAATCACTTTCTAAAGAAATTAGTGTTTGCAAAACTTTGGTTGTGTCACATTCACTGTTTTTGTCAAATCTTGTATATTATTTTTCTTTAAATGGAAAAGACTCTCTTTTATCTTTAAATATGTATCTTATCTAATAAAGAGGGAATATGCTAATTAACTCTCACGCCATCACAAAGATGGCAGCGCCCACAACAATAAGGAAGGAATATGCTAATTGACTGCCTCGCCCTCAAAGATGGTGGCATCCACAGCCAATAAGGAGGGAATATGCTAATTGACTGCCACACCCTCAAAGATGGTGGCTCCCACAGCCACAAGATGGCCGGCAGGGGAGGGCAGTTAGGGGTGACCAGGCTGGCAGGAGAGGGAAGTTGGGGAAAATTGGGACAGCAGGGGAGCAGTTAGGTATCCATCAGGCTGGTAGGGGAGTGATTAGGAGTGATCAGGCTGGCAGGCAGAAGTGGTTAGGGGCAATCAGGCAGGCAGGCAGGTGAGCGGTTGGGAGCCAGCAGTCCTGGATTGTGAAATGGATGTCCAACTGCCAGTTTAGGCCCAATCCCCCCTATCCCCAGTGCACGAATTTCGTGCACTGGGCCTCTAGTGTAAATATATTTACAAATATTTATATATGATGTCTGTTTATATGTCTCTATTCATATTGTACACATTACATAATTACATAAGTATGTAATATGTCACTGGCTTAAATGAAGAAGCAGTATTTTTCTAACACATTAACCAAAGAACTTATATGCATGTATGTATAGCTCATGGACACAGACAATAGTGTTCAGAGGCCTTGGGTGGGGTGGGGGCTGCGAGGATGGAGCAAAAAGGGGGTAATGGGGGCAACCTGCAATACTGTTAACAATAAAAAATATATTCAAAATTAAAATAAGGGTATTTCTATTTTTAAGCAAAGTTTAACACCTGAGTTCATTTCACACCCAACATTTGGGAAACACCGATGAGTCTATAGTTTAGGCAGAAGTGCTCTCTTCACCATATCAGGTCCTCGCCGCAGTTACTTGTAAAGACCTCTTGAGTGGATTTCATAATCACTCTTAGTTACAACTTGAATATAAACTCTATAAAGGTGGGACCTTTGGTCTTATCCACTGCTCCAGAAATATGTGTGCAACTACTGGACGAATTCAGCCCTTTGCTCTCTTCCTTCATGCCACGCTCTGGGTGCAGTGGGAATTGTCACACAAGGTTTGCTGCTGTGGTTTATGGTTAGTGTGCATTCTGTGAAAGAAATGGCAGAATTGGGGACTCTGTGTCACTTCTAGAAAATTCATTAAAAAGTAAAGAATCCTGTTCCTCGGGATAGTTGGTTATGATACCAGGCCTTGTCCTCATTCCCATTTCCCCTTGCTTCTGGGAGTTTCCCTGTAGATTGTTTTTGAGTCCTGAGGTTTTAGACTTTTGCTGAGGGTAGTGCTGATGCTGTCACAATATAATTAGAAATGTGGGAATGTGGGGTAAAATCCAGCTCACCTATCAGAGCTGGAAGCTCATGTAAGCAGCGATAGCACAGTCCCCAATGCTAAGTGTTGCCTGTAATTAGAAAGGCCCACTTTTATAATTGATGGTTAAAATTTTGTAACTGGTGCTTAATGGGCTTCCTTTAGGTACTCTTATCATCAGGAATGTGTAGGCAGCCTGTTTATGCCTTTCAAAGGGAGAGTCGCAAAAATCGCCCCTTAAAAAAATAAGGTCACTTTATGAAGCATGATTGTCTCATGTTCCACTTTGTTAAATGACATAGTTTGTAAGTTTTTGAAGTGCCATCTGCATTCTATAATTAGAGCAGTATATTTTTCTTCCAAACATTTGACAAATTAAGGATCCCAAGGTTTCAAACATAACTTTTCACAGCATGTGCATAATGCTGGAAGCTTCTGTATATATCAATTCAAGACGAGGATGGGCCATTAGCAGGAAAAACAAGATTAAAAGGGAAAAAAGAACATGGCTTGGGGTAAAGATATGTGAGTTAAAGTCATGGCTCAGCCCTTCGCAAGCTGGGGGAATTCTCTGAACTCCTCTGGGCCTGTCTCTCGCCTGAAGAACTGGGATGATAGGGGAGGTAGGAGAGAGGTCTGAACGAAAGGAGCACTCAGTTCAACAAATATTGTCCCAAGTCTCCATCACATATTAGGTCCTTCCTAAGTGTATGTGTAACTAAAAAATAGGATGAACCCCTGCCTTTAGGGAGTTTGTACTCTTATGCAAGACAGGAAAAGAGATGGTTACATTATCATATATGCGGAGAGTGTTAAAATAAGTGTGGGTGAGTGACCAAAATGTCATTCATTCATTCATTCATTCATGCATTCTTCATTCAACAAGTATTGACTCTGGATTTCTTAAGTGCCAAAGACTAAAGACAATGGATTTTCACCATCAAAGAAAACAAAAAATGCCCCTACTTTCATGGACACATACAATTGCATGCCTGCCATAAGATTGGTATGAGGGCTATAGGAGGAAGAGAGTGGAGGTAGGAAGTAGAGAATGAGATCAGGTAGGAGCCCCGTGACTATTTTAGATGTGTTGGTTGGAGATGGTTTCTGTGATAAGGTGATGCTTAATCCAGCAGGTGGAAGTGTGACTTATAAGCCCTGAGGTCATAGTGTACTTGGAGACTAGCAAGAAATGAAAATGGAGCACAAATAATGTAAAGGTTTGTAGGTCATGGGAAGGATTTCAGATTTTAGTCTGTGTGTATTGGGGATGACTAGATGATTTTAGGCAAAGAATGGCATGCTCTGACTTATGTATTTTAAACAGATCATCTGGCTGCTGTATGAGGCAAGGGTGTCAGCAGAGAGAGAAGGCGAGAAAGTTGGACAGACAGCAAGATACTATGATGCCCAAAGGAGAGGCTATTTTCACACCAGGATGTAATGCAATGGCCAAGGAGAGGCAATAAGAACTCGGAGAATGCTGAGCCATCCCTTCCCGCTGGAAACTGGGGCAGGGAAGACAGTGTGGCTCCCCTTCAGTGGTCCACAGAAAGCAGGGAGCTTAGAGGAACATGGGAGCGCGGTGGACACCAAGGACTGAGAGCATGATGAAGAGGAGGTAGGTTGTGGAACTAATTGGACACCCATGTATGTGGTTTCCCAAGGCTGTGGAAGTCGGAGGTGGAGAAATGCAGAACAGTATGTGGAGGAGAAATGTTTGCAGGAGGAGAGCTGGCCAGGGGGCTTCCACTTTCCAGTACTGACATGTACATTTGGGAAGAAAACAGCCAATGGTTAGAAAGTGAGGGTCAGGTTCCCACACAGCCAATCATATTCTCACAGGATGCTGACTGAGGGAGCTGGCAAAGGCCACTTCTGAGTGAATGCTAGTGGAAAACGACTTGTTTATAATTGTCCTACTATATATAAAAATCCTTCAATGTGACAATCCCCCTTCTAGAAATTTATTACCTCAAATAGTTAAAGATATGTGTAAGTAGCTAACTATAAACATAAACATATATAATGCAGCATTAATAATAATAATTTAAATTTTAGGAGTCTAAGTGTCCAGTAGTGTATACTGATATATATAGTGTGTCCTCACAATAGAGTATTATATGTGCATTTGCAAGGATGTTGCACAAGCATAGTTAATAATATGGAAAGTATTCCTGATACATTATTAATGAACAATGCAAGTTAAAAACAATAATTTCATATTAACCCATTTATGTGTGAGGGTCTTCATTATCTGAACCTTGTGGTTTGGGAAAAAGTAAAAGTTATCTATAATAATAAAGGCATAATATGCTAATTAGACCGGGCAGCCAAACACCTTCCGGACGTCCTTCCGGACAAAGCCGGGGCTTCGAGGGCTGAGCCCCTTGCAAGAATTTTGTGCATCAGGCCTCTAGTTATAATATAAAAGTATAGATTAATAAACGATTTCAAAAGTTATAATATCAAAGTGTTGAGTAATAGACTACTTTAAATTAATAAAAAGTAGTTCTTGCTTAAATACCCCTCCCTGCTCAACACCAATATCCATCTTGGCAGTTGATTCGGGGATGTTATAAATATCTAAAAATGATCAGAAAAGGGAGCCAATCTGTTTATTAGTCACAGCAGCAATAAAAGAGAATTCTTCTATTCCCCACCTTTAGCCCCAGAACAAGCGTCTCTGTCAACTCTGTGTCTCCTGATGTGTGTGGTTTTGACGGAGACATTAATAAAGGTCCCTCCTGGACCTGGCTCGTCCGCAGGCTTCCTATTGTTCCAGAATCAGAGGCTGCAAGGAAGGAGGGACAGGGCTTCTGGTGAGGGCAGACCAAGGTGGACATGATGGCAGCGTTGCATTCTGATGAGGGTGCAGTCTGGGGAGTGGGCTGCCCTTACAGTGAGCTGCAAGCAACCCTGCTTCCTCTCTGGGGGAGGTGTTACTTCATCCCTCAAAGTTTCTGGCTGTAAACAGAGTCCTGAGAAGTGGCCGAAGAGCTGTGGAGGCATTGCGTTCTAGGCACGCACAGCAGAGTTATGCAGGAAAGCTCAGGGCCCATGGCAACTGCCTGCCACCCCTCCCCCATCACGCACCTTCCGGCTGGCTTACAGCTTCCCACGGGGAAACAGCCACTGCCTCAGGAAAGGTGTCCCAGATGTACCCCTCACACTGTTTCAGAAAAAGGCAAAGCGCCGCCTAAGAAATCAGAGAGCTGGCGTAAGAGTTTTGAATGCTTTTGGCTGCAAGGAAGGGAATATTCACTTTACAGGGCCTTAAAGAAGGGTTTCATTCCCACATAGAATAAAGGGGGGTTTTCTGCCAAGGGCCCGGGCAGCGCTCCTGCAGGCCCTCGAACTCTCCACTCATAGTGACCAGAGGGGCCTGCTCTTCTGAGCAGGACGTTCTTACCCCAAATTCCCAAAGCGATGGGAGCGGTGCAGAGCGTTCCTTCTCCAATGCCTTCCTTTAGGGGTGGGGGGGGCACTCACTTTCTCAGGGGCCACCAGGGGATTTTTTTTTAGATCTTATTGGCCAAAGCTGGGTCACATGACCGCTCCTAGATTGGCATCTTCTTCTCTCTGTCCAAAAGGACCTGTGCCAGATATTTAAATAAAGCCGAGGCCCTGTGACTGAGGAAGGGGAGTTGATAGCTTCTGAACGCTGCTTCCCTGGCTCCTTTCTGGCATCCAGACAAGGGCACTGGACAAGCAGGATGGGCCGATTCCCATCATCACCCAAGCAAGTAGTGGCTTGGTCATAGTGTTAGGGGCAGAAATAGAATATTGGGGACCAGCTACAATGATAAGAAATATTAATCATGCTCTGTTAACCATGACGGTTCTGTTTTGATTAGAGAAAGCACATTCTAACCTGGCTGGGAGTTGTGCGCCCTGGGACATGGGAGCTCACATCGAATGCAGCCCATTCTCCTTCCCAGAACTGCCTGTCATTATGGAAAGATTTACAACCTTGTGGCACCCAGAGACACCTGCTCTTGACAGCCCCCAGCCCGTATTACCTGTAATCTGGTCCCAGGGCGCCCGAGGCACCTGCCTCTGTGACTTCCCCTCCGCCCGCATGACTTGTAACCTGTCATGCTTATCCTGTGCCCACTTTCCCATGCCGGCAAGTCCTACTTTCCCATGCCATCTTTGTCCTTCTACCCAATATAGGCAGCTGGCTTATGGGGGCCAGAGCAGATTTTCATGGGTGACCTGCTGCTCTCCCACGCTGCCGGCAGTAGTGGAATAAATGCTCAGATATGATTCAACCCTGTCTCTGCTTATTTGGCTGAAGTAGTGACAGGCAGCCCGGACCCCTGGGTTGTCTGGTTAATGTAGGGCCTTTCCCAGGGGTGACAATGAGCCTGGTTGGGTGAAGAATACAGAGCCTGCCAATTAGTTTGGCAAAGAACTCCACTTCCGTGAACTTTAAATAAAGAGCACAAGAGAGGGCGAAGGGGAATTACTCTGTAATCTGAGTCCAGCCTTGTGTGTTCCCAGCCACTGAGCCCAGAGCCAGGAGAAGGTCTTCGTGGCATATGCTGCCAACCGCCGGGCAGAGGGAGCGGGGGAGCTGTTCTCAGGCCTGGAACCTGTCACAAAAATGCCAATGGGGCACAATGAATGCCCCGGTTCTCAGTGGGCAGCGCAGCCCAGGACTCAGCGCCGTCTGTTTGCTCTCGGGTTTAGTCAGCGTTCTTTTCCTCCTTTTAATAATATTCACCACATTGACAGTAATTTGCAGGTTTTTAAGTTCTGCATATGCTCCCACAGAAAAATCTTTTTTTTTTTTTTTGCTTCCCTGAGACCTTGTTCAAGAAACACCTGAGGCAAGCAAAAACTTAATTAATTAAAAAAATGTGACTGTTGTGCATAATCAGAAAGCTTATTTGGAAATTTCTCCTGGTGTTTGCCCATCAAGTACACCTATTGGAGTGACAATGGCAACATGAGGACATTTAAGGTATGAATTAGATTCATAATCATAGAATATTTTCCACTGAGAATTATTTTCCACTATTAGGTCTGTAATATATTTTTAAAGATTAAAAAAATAACTTCTTTTTTTCTTTACTTGACAAACAGCACATTTATCACACACAAATTCTATTGTGGTCTCAAGTGTACCTAGAGCTATGAATGCATTTTATATGGATAGCTGTGTGTGTATCTATATATAGGAAATCTTAAAGAGCCATCAGGGATGGACCCCAAAGGCAACTGGTTCAAATATTGACCCCAATAATCATCTATTTTCAGCCAGAGACTTACCACTGCAGATCTGGTGGAATCTGGTTGTTCAAAGTGTGGCCCTGAAGCCAGTCTCCAGGGTACAAATCTCACCCTGTCATCCGACCTGGGGAAAGTTACCTTATTTCTCTGAGCCTCAGCGTCCTCATTTATTGACTGAGTTAACAAATACAAGAGTAACATTAATAGCAGTGATAATGATAATGATGGCGATGGTAGGTAATCGTTACTGAGAGAAGGACTGTTCTAAGTACTCATGTGTTCACTCACTCACTGCTATTAATATTGATAATCAGAGGGTTTTGTGAAGATAAGATGCAATGTTATGTCCAGAACACAGTGCTTCATATGTTGTAAGTATTTTAAAAGGTGTAGTAGCCAAGATCATATTAATTGAATGCATGAACTGGGAAAGTTAAAATGGAAGAGACCAATTATGTGTCTAGACCCCGCCAAGGAGCCCCAGGCTGCGTTAGTGATTGAATTTCAGAGGCATTGCCAAGGTGTTCCAGGCACAGGAGTTTCAAAGTGTGTGCTACCCTGCCAGAATTCACAAAACACATCGACAACAAAGCCTTTGTCTTTTCAACGAAAGCCTGAAAGATTTCCACATGTTTGCATGAAGATTTGGGTGTCTCTAGCTAGAACCTCAAGAGTTTAATTAAATATTTGCACACAGACTTTTCCCCTGGAATGTTTGCAGAGGACAGTTATGCCACCTGCTGCGACTTCAGATCGGCTTGCCACTTGGTTGGCATCTTTCCTTTTCCGGGTCTGGCACACGGTGCCACGGAGCAACAGCCAAGGACACGGCACTCGCCACAGGAAAGGTTCTGATGGGCTTTCTGTGCCTATGGTTCAGCAGAGGCATTAAGCCCCCCCGCCCCCGCTGACTTTTTAATAATGAACCCAGAAAACTGGAGACCGCCATTCATTCACTCACTCTGTCCATTTCCAAGAGCACCAGGGTGGTCTATGAAGAAAGTGAACCAGACCACAAACACTCTTAAATGTTTAAAATCTTCAGCACTTTCTCATGCATTCTGGAGAAAAAGCTTGTCCCCTTTAGTCCACAAGACCTGGCATGGTCCCCATCGCGCCTGGCTCTGTCTTCATTTAGCATCACACCCTGGGTCTGTCTGCTTCGGCCACACTGTTGTTGAAGGAGTCAAACTCACCCAGCGTTCCTCTTCACAGCATGCTTTCCTCCACCTTCCCCATGCCCGGCTCAGCTCAAGTACATGCACCCCATGGAGCCTTTTCATATCAATCCTATTTAAAGTAAGCACTCCTTCTCCAGTGCTTGGAACGGCGCCTGGAACAGTACCGCACACATCATAGGTGCTAGTAGTTGATTAATTTAAATCACATGAATAATGCATCTCCTATGTGCAAATTGTTCTCTTTGAAAGCAAGCATTTAGGTGTGAATGAAACCAGGAGGGCTGAAGAGATTTCAGTGATCCCTTAGAGAGGGAGTAACAGCCAGGGCTCATAGGTAGAATGGTGCACTGAGCAGGTAAACAGTGTTTGAAATCAACCTAATTTTAAAGAAAGGACCAAGGGTTAGATCTGAGGCCCAACTGGAGAGCCATGCCCCACCTAAAAGAACGCAAATTCAATTAAAAAACAAAAACTGTAGCCTTTGCCACTGAGTCACGGGCTGGTTTCTCATCCTTGCTCGGCCAAGAGCTTTCCTATGCACTTCCCTTTAACACCCGCAGTTGCCCGGTGAAGGAGCTCCTGTTATGGAATCATGTATATGTGAGGTACCTGGGATTCACAGAGCAGGGCAGACTTTTTCTGCAGAGGACCAGAGGATAGATGTTGGAGGACTGGTTGGCTCTATCTGGTCTCTGTTGCAGATACAGTACTCGGCTGACCTTGTAGCTCAAAAGCAGCCACAGCCATGATACATGTAAATGGGTGTGGCTGTGCTCCAAAAACGTTGTTAATCAACACAAGCTGCAGGCTGCATTTAGCTGGCTACAGTTTGCCAACCTCTCTTATAGAGGGGAGGTAATTTGCCTGCATTTAAATAGCTGTTAAGTGGCAGCTAGGGTTTGAACTTAGCTTGTCCTGATTGCTGAATGCTAGATTTTAATGTTCATTTCTGTGCCGCCTTGCCTTCCCGCTGGCCCATCCAATAGGCCGGAGCCACCACAGCTTTTAATAAGTATAATGAACATTAATTGACTGCTTCCTACACACCAGGCTATGCCTAAGGGATCTATGTGTATACGGGGTGGGGCAAAGGTAGGTTTATAGTTGTTCATATGAAAATAATGCAACAATTAATCAGTAATAATATGAGAATAAACTCTGTGTTTTGCGTACTCACAACTGTAGACCTACGTTTGCCCCACCCTGAGTGCAACAATTTAATCCTCACAGTGTTGACAGAAGAAGCCACCACTCCACATCTGAAATAAAGAGTGGAATTTCTCGTTTGCTAGGAAGGGAGAACTGTTTTGGTTAAGTCTCTCTGGACAAGCAGAGAGAGAGAGCTGACCTTTTCACAGTTTGGGCAAGTACGGAGTTCAAGGGTTGGTGGCTTCCAGAGCTGAGCGTTGACAGAGGGCTACCTTTACTTCAGAGGTCTGGTTAGTTGCCTGAGGCTGCTGTGGGTGCACTGATAGAAGGGTGGTGCTCAGTGAGTTGTCACTGGTAGGTTGGGATGGATTTAAACCAATTCTGGTGATTACTTGTTCTGGGCATAGACTCTTGAATGTTCTATCTTGAATTTGGATCCTATAATCTTTTGTTCCTTACAACATTCCTAGAAGGGACAAACTCTCATGACCCACACTTGAAGTTTGAGGAAATAGAAGCATTTAGAGGTTATGTGGCTTGCCAGATCTGAGGGCTGGTAGATGGTAGGGCCAGGATTTTAAAATGGAAAGTGGGATCCATACTCTGTGCTCTGAACAATGACCCACTCTACCTCCCATGTCACATGTTTGCTTTCAGTGAGAATCACAGATTGATCACCTACAGGCATTCAAATGAATTCCTCACTTGAATCCATATATTTTATTAATTTTAAGTCATCATTTGTCCTCATCTCTGCTCCCTCTTTTAGGTAACAAATGGCCACTTAGAAAAGAACACCCACAAGGCCAGGTTCCTTGATGTGAAATGCAGTGCCATTTAAGGTAATTGTTCTTAATATTTAGTTTCTAACCAAAAAGTCAGGCTTGCTTTTGCTGAAAGGTTAATAAGCAGAAACCTTGACTTCACAGTACGTCAGTACTGATAAATGACTACATGAAAGATAATGCAAAATTATAGCCTAGCTTAACCCCACTGAGCTTGTTCTTGACTCTTAGGCCAACCTTGCAAAAGGTTAAATGGAAAATTAAGGGAAAGACAAGTTTCTTTCTCTGAAAATTCATGGTTCACCTTCTACAACTTACAGGACTTAGCAGTCACGGCCAACATTAACGGCAGAACTAGGAGAATTCTAACTAAAGAGTTATAGCTGTCTCCGACTTGACCACAGATGGACTCAGGGGACAGAAGACTTGGGCCTACTTCTATTTTCACCAGTAACTTAGATGCAAAATCCTGGGAAATGGGTTGAATCTATCCATATGTATTAGTATCCTAGGGTTGCTATAACAAAGTACCATAAAGTGGGTATTGTAACAGAAATATTTGTCTTGTAGTTGTCAAGACCAGAAGTCCGGATTCAAGGTGCTGGCAGGACCATATTCTTTCTGAAGACTCTAGGGGAGAATACCTCCTTGCCTCTACCAGCTTCTGCTGTTTGTCAGCAATCTTTAGCATCTCTTGGCTTATAGATGCATCACTCCAATCTCTGTCTCTGTCGTCACACAGCTTTATCTCCTGTGTGTCTCTGTCTCCAAGTCTCTTCTCTTCTCATAAGGCCACCAGTCATACTGGGTTAAGAGCCCACTCTTCTTACTTTGACTCATCTCACTAATTACACCTACAATGACCTCATTTCCAAATAAGTTCACATTCTAAGGTCCCAGGGGCTAGGACTTCAACATATATTTTGGGGGGGACACAATTCAACCATTACACCCGGATTTCATGTTCCCATTTGTTTTATGATGATAAGATTGCCTTCTTCATAGGGATGCTGAGGGAAGATAATGAGATTAAAGATATCACTGTCTGACGAGGCCAAAAGATGAGGGTGTATTCATGGGCAGCCTTCATAAAGAGAATTCTTTTATTATAGACTCAGCCAACTTCCTTTCTACAGGAGCCAAGCTCCCCAATGCGTATTTTTGCCCAAATAATAAGTAACTTCAAAATAAGTGAAATGTACACAAAAGGATGATCATCTCTGCCCTAGAGGTGATTCTGCAATAAGTCTTAGAAATTGCTTCCTTTATATATAGACTGGACATTTCTGAAGAGAAACCTGGTTTCTCCCCAGACATGCGAAGGAGTGTTTCTTCTGTTTGTTCTGAAAGAAAAGGACGTTTTCATCACTACAGACTGTCCACATTTGGCTTTTTCACTGAACTTGTAGAAAATAATGTCAATACACATAGAATTTCATGGAGGATGCAGGGTACTCTGGGGCCTCTCAAGAAGCAAGGCTTGAGTGAAATGGAAAAAACAAACAAACAAACAAAAACACGACCCCATCATCTTGTTCTGGGCTTTGTTGCTCATTCACTCATTTATTCAACAAATACAGAGCCCACTAGATGTCAGACAGAGCCACCAGAGGCACAAAGATGTATAAGACCCGTGCCCTACCCTCAGATAACTCACGGGTGAGTGGGGAAAACAGGTAGAGAAATAGCCATAATACCTTAAGTTCCACTGAAGAGGTGTTTGCAAAATGCTGTGGACACAAGTGATGTCATTGAAAGAAATCAGCGAAGGTTTCCTTGAGGCAGAAACAACAAAGGCAAGGAATGTAATGCTACAAAAGCTGAGAGGCATAGATTCCTTATTGTTTCTCTGTGAGGCTGGAAGGTAGGCAGTAAGGCAAGCATGTCAAACTTGTGGCCCCCGGGCCTCATGTGGCCCACAACAAATATTTTTGTGACCCAGCCAATATAACACTATGTAAGAAACATTTAAATAAAAATTTCATAACGTAATTTTTATAATATCCTGTTATACATAATCCTATATAGTAAAAGGGTAATATGCAAATAAAAAGGGCAGGACAATCGAACAACCAATCAAAGCATAATATGCTAATGATATGCTAAGGCTGCTCAACCACTCACTGTAACATGCACTGACCACCATGGGGCGCGTGCAGAACATGGCAGGCCTCAGCAGCAGAGCACAGAACATGGTGGGCATGGGCCACTATGTGATGGTGGAGCAGGTGGGGGCAGGAGCACCAGACCAAGGCGAGGTGCTGGTGGCTGTCATCAGGGCGAGCCTCTGGTGGTTACTGAAAATTCTTTGCTACCGTGCACCATGGTCCCGCTGGGCATTCACACCTGTTGCCAGCGCCGGCCCTGCTCGCAGCCGATGCTGTCACCCAGTGCCTGCCATTTCTAGCTGTAGAATTCATTCAGTCTTGATGCATTTCAACTCATCATGTGATTCACAGAAATAAAACAAATGGCTTCATTTTTTATGAGGGGGATATTAAGTGACAAATGAAAGAAAATGTTGATGAGGAAAAATGGCAGGTTTAAACAGTGCATTTATTTTCCAAATATAAGTGTTTCTCTTTATTTAAACTTACAGTCTGCGCATGCTGAACATGCAATACGTTAATCCTGAGATTTCCATAAACTGCATCATTGCAAGACACATAAACTTGGTTGTCAGTATTACAGCCATCTCACAGAATCTGTCTGAAGAATAAATCTTAGGTCAAAATAACACCATAGTCCACACTAGAGTTTTTAAATTTTATTCTTGAAATTTAAGATCATAAGAATATCATTAGAATGGATCACAATGGGTCCAATAGGTATGAAATAAAGCAACTGACAGGAATTTGGGCTTGTACAATTCTCACAGGCCTGGTCTACCTCTGAGATGATTATGTCTTTTAATGTGAAAAATCAGTCGTTTGTTGAAATGTCAACAATATTTAATAACATCCACAAATTCCACTGACCCAGAGTTCACAAACAGTTAAGATGAACACAATGGTTTTTATTTTGCCTTGTCTTAAATTAGAGGTTGTTGACTATACTTCTTAATTCACCATTCATCTATGATGACAGTTTATATCTTCAAGGATGAAGAAAAAGAGCTTAAGTTTTTTAGAGGAAACAATCAAGTTCTCTCTAAGGAAACAAAGTCAAGCTAGTGCCAACCTTCCCTTGTGGGAGAGAGGAAATTACGTAGCCCTGGCCACTGGGGGAAGATAATTTCCAGTAAGAGGTGAAATCATGACTCACATCCAGATATCAAAGTGAATATGATTTTATTTTACTCATATGAGAAGTCCAGGCTGGCGTTATAACTGGTTCAAAGGAAAAGTCAAAACAGCCCACATTTATCTGGAATAAAGAAATGTTGAGAGGAATTGCAAGCGGAGACAAAAACTGTTTATGGTGGAGGGCAGGAGTGAGGACAGTTTGAACCTCTACCAGGAAGACATACTTTGCACATGTCCGTTATCTGTGATTTCCAGAATTGCAACAGAACTCAAAGTCAAGGACCAGAGCTAGATTCCGACTGCTCCGAGCGTGTGCCCTGTTATCTTCTGTTTCCCATTTTGCCAGTCTGCTGCAAATCCAAAACTCACAATTAAGTAAGATGAAGTCTATAGTTTTAGGAGAAAAAGAAAGATTTTTAAAAAAGCAAGAATGTAGGCCCAAATAATCACTGTTACTTGTCAAGCGCGATGAACAGGCACTTTCCCATTGCAAGGTCAGTTCCATTAACCAAGGAGTTTCAGCTGTTTGGTCCCCTTCTAATAACGGATCCTGGTTTTGAGGCCTGAAACTTTTACAATTATTAGAGCCATCTTTAAAAAAGGAAATGTATGTAAAATTGTGACTACAGAATTAAGTACAGAGCAAATATTTACTGAGAACGAGAAAATAAGTAATGAAATATACAGTAAATCATTAAAAAACCATAAACCAGAAATGATTTTAAAGCTAACAAAAACTGCATATGTGATCAAGTTGCGAAAAATAGCACAGTGTTTATTTTTTGTTAACCAATTCATACCTCTATGGTTCCTTTTTCCCTACATGTTTTCTGTGGACACACATTTTGATCATTATTTCATGTGACAATGATTTCATAATGTTATTTTCTAGAGGGAGAATTGAAAGATAATTCAGTCCTCCTACTGTGGTTTATTATTTCTGTTTTGAGTGTGTTTTGTCTCAATCCACAAGACTTTGTCAGGACAAGGTGGGTCAGATGAGCTGAGATGTGATATAATGACCTGCTACTCAATTTTTGTCCTGTACATGATGAATTCGAGATTTCTGAAATTCTGTTGTTCATAATGCCCATCAAAATTGGAACAGACATGCATGGTGTACTTATTGATACTAATGCTATATGACCCAATATATTCTCAATGATCCAGATCTTTGGTGATGGGTTTTTCCATAGACTGTCATCTGACTTGGAACATTCCAAGCGTTGTTTCTCCTCCCCAGGGCCACACCCTTGTGAGGTCAGGAGTGTGGCTCTATTGTGATACCACGTCTGTCCTTGCCTCTGGTGTCAGGACACCTAGAGAGTCAACCCTGTAAGCACCAGACAGTCTCTCAGGAAGCAATTCCTGCACCAGATCAGTCAGCAACAATTTAACTGAAACACGTCAAGGCCTATGAATCACATACATACATCCTACTAAACCCAAATCAGTGTACCCTACATTCATTTCTCTTTTAGCCAGATTTTAAAAATGGCCACAACCACTTTAGTACCATTTGATAACAGGGAAATGGAGCAAGCAGGAAGTTAGTGGGGAAGAAAGCAGCATTTTAGTTCAATTGTGCTTGAACCTCTCACTGTTACAAAATTCACAAAAATATAAAAATCTGTGTCTGTGTGAACATATTGTTAGTAAACCTCTTCCATTTCTCAATATCTCCCCAATGTCTTCCACATTACGTGGATTATAATAGACACTTAAAAAATCTCTGTTTCAGGATTAAATAAATGCTTGATGAAGCAACATGAATAAAAGGATATAGTTATGTGAGGGTTTTTTTGTGCCCTCACGAGATGGTTGTCCATAGAGAAAATACTATTCAGAAGGTTTTCAAACAATTAATATTCAATGTATTAAAGTTACAATTGTAAGAGAAAACAACTACCATTTTCTGAGGCTTTCAGTGTAGTTCACAAGTCTATTATTCTATTTTTAAATTCAGCAAGTATTAGCAGTCACTTTTAAGGGATCTTTGACCAAAAGAAAAGAAAAATTTCCTTTTAAAAGCTTAAACTCCTCAAATATTTTAAACATATTTTATAAATTTAATGTATTTTCTTTATTTAAGTACTCCAAGAGACTAAATTAATAAAAAACAATGTCCTTGACTATTTACCAAGTCTTTTTCATTTACTAATGTTTATAAAAATTTGAAGTTTTCATTTTCTTAAAATGTTTCAAATGCATAAAAAGTGCACCCAACTCATGGTTTTGTTACTCTCAAAATTCATGTACTTAATTTTTAAGTTTAAGAAATGTGTTCACATTTAAGGAATATAGTTATCATTCCAATTCAGTGGATTTATTCATGACCCCAAGTTTCATCCACAAGATTTTTGGTGACCAGCTGCTGGGACAGATTGAGGTCTATTTCAGTTTTCTCATCATGTCTCCATAATTCCAAGATATGGTCAATTAGCCTATACCCCCAAATTCAAGTTATACATATTCACTAACCTACAGGGCTAGTTACAGATTCTGTAGCTCTCGCCCACGTTGATTACTTGATTTAATTTTGTTTGGCTCCCCACCCCCATCTTAAAGCACATTACATTGATCCTTCCTAATCAGACTTATGAATTTGATGGAGTTTTAAAGACATAGAAATATAATTTCTACCCAAGGATAAAGACTTGCCATTTTTATGTCCTCATTTTAAAAAATATATACAACTGGTAGAGATATTTACAATGTTGAATTTTGTAGACTTCATCTGATTTGCATTTAAATTCAGTCATTCTACTGGAAGGAACAGCGACGTAATCTTTCTAAAAATAAAATCAAAGATACCTTCCTGCTATTCATAAAAATATATCAAAGAATTTCAGAGAAGGAAAATGACAGTATAAAAAATGGGCAGCGATCAAGAGAAGTGCGATTTAATAGTGGGGTTTCATTAAATGTGATAGCAATGGAAACACAAATTTCAAAAAGAATTCTTGAACGAGAAGATGCAGAAAACAATCCTATATAATAAAGAGCTAATATGCTAATTAAACCGGACGGCAGATTAATCTTCCTGAACAACATTCTGGAATGACCAGTGGGTGGGGGGTGGGGCTGCAGGGCCTCAAGGCAGCCAGGGCTGTGGGGGCTGAGGCAGCTGGGGCTGCAAGGGCCTACTCTTGTATGCATTTTGTGCATCGGGACTTTAGTAAATAATAAATTTATGGATTAAAAATATCAGATTGTATGTACATGTGAGGGTTTTTGTGTGTGTGTGCCTTCACTGGATATATATAATAGATACTAGAAGAGGGAGAGTGGAGCTCACATAAAACAGTACTCAATTTCCCATCATAGGTACTTATATACTTATAAAACCTAATACAGGTGTCAGAAACCATTATTGAAAGAGCAAGGTGATGTAAAACATCACCATCTGTATCATTATAAGCCCCTACCATCATAGCAACAAAAGCTAAGAAAGGGGTAGGGTCACAGGGAACTAAAATTGCTTGGTTTTCTTTTATGTTCTACAAAAAGTTAGACTTTAAAAATATTTGACATAACATTAAAAATAGATTCAAATGTATTCATAAAATTATGAAATTAACTGCCTGGGGAATATAAATAGAATGGTGTTGTTGGCTGACTCCCCAAAAAGATCATCAAAGGAACCTGCAGATCAAAGCCAAGGTTATTGTTTACTGCAGGACGGGAGGGTGGGGTGTCAGGAGCATCTCCAAAGGGGAGAGCCAACAGGGGCTATCAATGAGGTTTCTGTGTCCTGATTGAAGGTGGGTCTTTCAACCCAGGAGCCTCACTGGGATTTGGCAAAGGTTGCAATAGAGGTTTGATGGATGTGGAGAGGCAAAGATTTTGAAGTGAGTCTTTAAAGAACAAACCATAGTTTGATGAATCCACTGGAGAAATCTCTTGTTTAATAGGAAGAAGGGGCTATTGTTCCATGTACTGAAGAGAGCCAGGTGAATAGTCTATTGTTCAGATAAATGGATTTTCAGCAAGTTCCTGCAACTAGCAATCAAGTTACTGGCAACTTTATTTTTCTGGGCAAGCATTTCCTGGCATAACAGTCATGTTCATGTAGGCAGCAGGTTGTATTGATTAGATGGTAACAGTTGTCAACAATGTTTATTTAAACATTAGAATTGCTAAAATTTAAAAAGAAAACAGTATGTATAGGGAAAAGGGGGGACATAAAGCATAAAATGAGCATAAAATCAGAAAACAAAACTTAAGAGGACAGGAAGACCAAACATACCAATAAATGTTAAAAATGAAAATGGATTAAACTATTCAGTGAAGACATACATTTAATAATATACTAATCAAAGATTAGCAGACTTTACAATGATATCTGTAGATTAAAAGCAAAGAATGGGCAGTGATGTCCCAGACCATCACAAAAACATTAACAGAGAATGTTATACTAATATAAGAAATTAGAGTTCAAAGCAAAAATTATTAATGTTGTAAAGAAAATTCATTATTATAGTTTTTAACTATTTGTTCAACATCTCAGGATGCATGTAATATCAAATAATACCCTGCAGGCACTGTCTGTGTTGCTTTAATTTCATTCATTCATTCATTCATTCACTTGCTCATTCATTCATTTATTCATCATTCATCATTCAGCTGTGGTGAGCACTGTGCCAGGCACTGAGGCTGTGGTGGACAAGTCAGAAAGATCCCTACTGGAGCTTAGTCTAAAGGGAGGTGGGGAAGAGACAAGAAACACGTTAACACATGATTAAACCACACAATTTCTATTTGTGATAAGTGTTTTGAAGTAAAGAAAAGTTTTATGAGGGCAAGTGACTTGGTTGGAAGGAGGCTACTCTTTGGATTCAGAGGCCAAGGCAGGCTTCTCAGAGGAAGTAACATATGCTGAGACCTAAATGACAAGTAGAAGTCAGTCATGTGAAAATCCGAAGGCAATGTGTGTGCAAGAGAGGAATAAGCAAATGCTAAAACACAGAGGAGGGAGGAGTGTGGTGTTTTTCAGGGCCAGAAAGAAGGTGGGGGGTGCAGGGGCAAGAGGTAGATGATGTCAGAGAGGTGGATGGGGATTCCCGGTTATGTCTGACCTTGAGGCCAAAGAAGGGTGTGGATTTTATTCTAAGTGTAAATGAAACACAATCTTGTCCATGTTACTTCAGAAGACCAAATGCTATCTTTCTTCGAGCTAAAATACTAATGCAATGTCCTATATGATCTTGTTTCTATCATTCATAGTTATATGTTTGCAGTTATTTCAATAGACTTGATGTGAGAGTTAATTTTGAAGCTTACAAGGGAAATCTAAGAAATATTTAAAATATATTAGTTTAGTTTTTAGTCTCCCTGCAGAGTTTCCACAGCAGACATTTTTATTGCACAGAATCCTTAGAAATTCTCTTGAGTTATTTGATTTCATTTTAAAAAGCCCATGAGCACTTACAGTCTTTAAAAATTCTGATATTGTCAATGACTGACAGTGATTGTAGATATTTTGTAGAAAGATATTATTACAGTGATGCTCTTATTTCATATTTTAGGCATAACAATTTAATGTCTATTGCTTGTAATAGGATAAAATGGAAATAATTTTAATTTCCACCAGTGGAGGAAGGAGAAATAAAATGTGTTATTGTTATACTAGAGGCCTGGTTCATGAAATTCGTGCACTCGCATGGGGGGTGGGGGGTGTCCCCTCAGCCTGGCCTGTGCCCTCTCGCAGTCCAGGAGCCCTCAGGGGATGTCCCACTGACGGCTTAGGTAGTCAGTGTGCATCATAGCGACCAGTTGTTCTGCTGTTCAGTCAATTTGCATATTAGCCTTTTACTATATAGGATGATGGAATGATTCAGCAATTTAATGGACTAGATCTATGCGTATCAGCCTGTACAGGCCTCCACAAGACAAGGAGGGTGGAAATAGAAAAAAATACAACTTTCCCCCCAAGATTTAGGGGATACAAGAGCTGATTTGAGACACTGGTATATTACACAATGGTTGCCGCCACAACCTGGTGGCCTGAGCTTGCAGGGCATGAGAAAACTTCCAG
Source organism: Myotis lucifugus (assembly GCF_000147115.1). Taxonomy (NCBI): domain Eukaryota; kingdom Metazoa; phylum Chordata; class Mammalia; order Chiroptera; family Vespertilionidae; genus Myotis; species Myotis lucifugus. The sequence continues at coordinate 1,705,539 of NW_005871306.1, forward strand.
GGTGATGGGCATGCTCATTACCTGGGTTATGGTGGTGATTTCATGGGTATATCTGTGTCAGAACTTAGGAAGTTTTACATTTTATTTTGTGAAGTTTGTTGGATGCCCATTTACCTCAAAAAGCTATTTAAGTGACTGTGGTTGGCCATTGACTGGAAAAGTGCGGTTGGTAGTAATTTTTCTTCCTTACTAGTGTATAAAATGGTAGTGCCCCCTGAAGTTAATGGCATCTTAGATGTCAAAAACTACCGTGAGAAATGCCTCTGATCTGAGAGTCTGGTGACTGAGCTTTATGCTATTTTCAGCTAAAAGCAATCTTACTGATATCGTAGGAAATACTAAGGGGGATGATGTGGGGAAGACTATGAATTTCCTTCCAGCCACAGTAAGGTTGGGATGTGGTTGTTAGCGGCTGCTAGCTGTCCCCCAGCAGCTTTCTAACTGGTCACTCCACCCTCCTAGGTCCTCTCTGGCAGGTTCCCCAGCCTTTGCCATAGACTCCTGGCTGCCTACACGGCCCCCCTCCCCATCTCTCTGGGAAGCCAAGGTCCTGTGACTAAGCTCTGGCCAATGAGATGAAAGCAAAGTTGACATGTTCAGCTAATTACAGTCACCAGTCTAAGAAAGGTGTCCCTACAATTGCAGATGGGTCTGCCTGTCATATGTTATTGTAAATGTGTCTGATTTTTTTCCCACCTTATAATTCATTGACATGGAAACTGTTTTCAACGTGAACACCCTCCAGACGAGATTTAGTTGTGTCAGTGCTTCCTCTTTGGATGCCACACCCCATTCTGTATCATTGGTCTTTCTGCTGCAGGCCCCTGGGCTGTGAAACGTGGATAAGGATCCAAGGCTTGGGGCTGCTGTGAGGATTAATTAACATCGGCAGAGCACTTTGAACGTAACACTCGTCCTCTTCACACATTTCACCCAGAGACTTGGACAGACTGTGCCAGTCAGGCTGGACGCACTTATCTGTTTCCCAGATCAACTTATGGGGCAGGAGAATGAATGGCTTGCCCAGAGTCACTCAGTAAACTGGGGACCGGCCCTGAGGAGGCTTCTGGAATATTGACTTCTACTCTTGTTTCAGCAACCGCTGCACATGCTCTGTTTTGAAGCAGGGCTCCGTCCATGCCAGCTGCCTTTGTCTGTAGCTGCTCCCCTCGGTCTTTCTCTCGTGCGCGGGCTATGATCTCCCTGGGGTGGTTTCACTGACCTCCAGAGCGCAGAGCTTCTTTATCAGAAAAGCAACTCCAATGTCTGGGCGAGCCAGTGAGCCCCTGACTCTAAAACCTGCACTCCAGGCAAGTGCACTGGAGGCGATGTTTGCTTTTGTGTCTCTGGTTATAAAACTGAAGACATGAGTGCACCCATGCAGAAAGAAATAGTCGTTCTATTTTTTTAAGATTGCATTGGGAATTTATATATTTTTTAATAAAGCGCACAGGACAAAATTAACATTTCCAATATTCCTGCCAACAGCTAACAACCGCCGCTAATATTTTAGCTTTGGACATATTCAATCTGGGTTTTTTAAAAATATGTATAAAAAAACTCCTTTTTAAAAAAACTGGACCACACTGCAGAGATCAATGATAACATGCTGATCTGTGCTGCAGAAACCCCTTTCTTCTCCCTGGCCTCCTCGCCCGCTAGCGTCTCCCTGCTCTCCAAATTCCAGTCACCTGACCTTTCTGTTCTCACTGTAACCTATGCTGCCCTGCCTGGGACATTCATGCTGTCTCTCTCCCTTCCCCTACATAATAGCACCTTCACCCTGATTTCTTCATCTGCCCTCTTCCGAAGGGGGCAGGTCCTCTCCCCTTGTCCCAACTTCTCAGAACTTTCCTTTATGCATCCTTCCACACTTCTTGGGGTATTTTATTAATGCCTTGCACCTCCAGGAGGGACGGCATGAGGGCAGAGTCTGAGCTCTTTCTATCTGCCCCATTGGCCCCTCACTGCCTAGCAAGCCTGGCTCGAATAATATCTGTTGAATGAACAAATGAGAAGTGACATCTTTTCCATCTGCTTTAATGGTTCTGATATGGATGTGTAACAGAATGGTAAGTGTGACTCTCCCTGTTGATTCCATCCCAGCAGAAGGCTCCAGAGCCCAGGGCGGGAAAACATTTAGAAAACATTGTAAAGCAAGGTGCTGGGCCATCTGTGCAGAAACCACAGAAAGTCATTCAGAACCATTTTTCTGCATTCCTGGATCATGCAGCTCCAGCCTGAATATGAGATGGTGATTCAAGAGATTAAAGAAGAATGGTTTTTGGCAGAGAATTGTTCTCCCCACGAGGCAGGGAGGGGCAAGCTACCCATTACCTACAGCAAGGGAGTGGTATTTAACAAAATTAGAAAGAAGATAGGGGTTCCTGCAAGTGTCAGGGACACAGGGACTGGTGCCTGACCCACCCCTCTGTGGCCTAAAGGCGGAGGCCTGGGGTTGACCAGTTGCCTTGACTCGTGGCAGCGCTGAGAGCAGCGGCTGCTCTGGAATGAGCTAACCATTCATTGATGGGGGCAACACTGAGTGAGCTTTTCCTCTGGCCAGTTGAGCACTCAGAGGGAAGAGGTAGGGACTCTCTTAGAGTAAATCCACCAACAGGACCATCTGAAAGGGGAAAGAATGAATATTTATACACCTGCTGTCCAGAGGGCATCCTCTTGCAGGCAAAACATGGAGCAAGCAAACTCTTCTGACCTCCAGCCCTGAGGCTCCAGAGCCTGTAGCTAGTATGTGGAAGAGGAGGCAGAGCAGAAAAGAGCAAAGAAGCCACTCCCAACCCCCACTGTACTCCCACGCCTACACTGGGGCCTGGGGTTAAGTGCAAACGAGTGATATTCCATGTTATATGGTGATTGAACTAGAATGAACTCTGTTACCTACTCATTGCCAAAAAGGCCAGGACTTTATGGAGATTTCATTCTGGTTTAGAGAAAACAAAGCTTAATGGGGAATGATTACACCCAATTGATCCCAACTCCTTTGGATATTTGGTTGCATGTATGTACACACTCCCATGTGAAAAATATGTTTAGATGTATATATTATGTGAAGAGGCATATGTGATATTAAGGTATAAGTATTATATTAAATATACATATCATCCTAAACACACTGCAGTGAATATTCTTGTCACTGAATAGTTGTGACTTTCGACACATTCTCAGAGCGGGACTTGATGAGCAATTATCAAAGTTTTTGATGTTTAATAGATTTCATCACTTATGCTTCAAAACAGTTATATCCATCGATATAAACTTATATCTTCATCAGCAGCCTCATTTCTCTTTCCTTCAAGATTTTGAGTGAGGTCTTTAGAAGCAGATTTTTACCTGGTCGCATCGTTTCCAGTCCAGTTCCTTCTAATCTATTTTTAATTCATCAGACAGAATCATATTTTGAAAATATCCATCAGATGTCCCTGCTTGCTGTACTGCTTTAGAGTAGAATGCAGTCCCCTCGCTGCGGGCGGCTGCTCGGCCATGGGTAACACTGTCCCATCCCACCTCTAGGGCTGCCCTCCACACCTCTCCCTCCGCTGGGCTAAGACACACTGCCCTTCCCTTGAACTTGAACTGGCCAAGCTCTTTCCTGCACCTCCGCTTTTTCAAGCGTTCTTGCTCCAGCTGGAATGCACTGGCCTGAGGTTTCACATAGCTTCTCATTTTCTCATCTGAGCTCAGATGTCACCTCTTCAGAGAGGTCTTCCCTGACTTGGCTGCTTGTTACTTCCTACGCCGCACATGGCTCACTTCCTTTCCGCCATCTGTAGCTACATAAATTGTTTATGTGCTTGTTTACTTTTCCTGGCTCCATGGGGACAGGTTATGTGGACAGTCTCCACCCAGAGCAGGTGCTCCATCGATATTTGTTGAAGGCAGGAAGGAAGGCAGCGAGCCATGAGTAACCAAAGCAGGCCCGTTCCCAGGTCCTGCCCACCTGCCTTCGGGCCGCCTCCCAAGTCATCCTTCTTCAGCTGGGTGAGGTCGGTGGGGGAGACCCGCTGCAGAGCACACCGCCTCTCCCCAGCCAGGCCCCATGGTTTTCGCTTTCATTAGCCCCAGCTCACCTCGTGGGAGGAGAGGCTGCGTATGTTTCTGGGACTCTCCCACTGAGAGCAGCGGGCCGTGGGGCCAAAGATCAAGTTATTTTTGGTAAAGATACTGGCCAAGTGCCATCGCAGCCTCAGCCTGGTGCTTTGTGCTATTTGGTGAAAATACAGCCTCCTTTGGTGAAGCTTGGGAGCCCATCACCTGCTGGTAGTTTCACGGCAAAATGCCGTAGAATTTTCTCAAGTAATCTGGGGCTTTTAGGTATATCTATCTAGAACAGGGGTGGGCAAACTTTTTGACTCGAGGGCCACAATGGGTTCTTAAACTGGACCGGAGGGCCGGAACAAAAGCATGGATGGAGAGTTTGTGTGAACTAATATAAATTCAAAGTAACATCATTACATAAAAAGGTACCGTGTTCTTTTTTTTTTTTTTTTTAGTTTTATTCATTTCAAACAGGCCAGATCCAGCCCGAGGGCCGTAGTTTGCCCACGGCTGATCTAGAATGTAGTTGAGATGCCTGAGGCTTCAACTCACAGAACAATGGTGCCTTCGACAGGACTCCTTTGGTTGCAATGGACAGAATACCTCGGTCTGAGCTGGTTTAAGCAAAAAAGGAATTTTTTTTTAGCTTGTGCAATTAAATCACCTAAGAATGGCACTGGGGAGGCAGAAAGTGCCAAATGACCTGTCCAACACCAATTCTGATTTGTTCTTTCAGAAATCCATCCATGCCAGAATGGAGACTGCATTCCCCGTGCTCCCTTGGAGAGAGGTGTGGCCATGTGACAAAATAGTAGTCAGTGGGAGTCGAGAGGAAGAGGAATTTGAAACATCTGGGGCCACTTTTATTCGGCGGCTGCTTTCCCTCCGTGCTCTCTTCCGCTCCCTGGGAAGGGCAGTGACTACACCCAGCAGGTGCGGACTGAGCTTCTATCTCCCCAGGCCAGGCTCCCACCTGGACGGTTTCATGACAGATAAGGAAACTCATATTCAACTGAAGTCATTGCATTTTGGAGTCTGATTGCGATACCAGCCTCACATGTGCTTAAATAATGTAATAGGTTCGTGGGGTGCAGGATAAGGGGGTTGGGACGGTGTCATTGGGATTTGGTTTGCTTCTCTTTATCTCTTGTTTCTGCTGCTTCTCTGTGGGCTCCACTCTCACAGCTCCTGGGACCCATCTAGACTGCATCTCAGCCACAGTGAGTCTTTGTCCCAGGATTCAGTAAAAGTAACACAATGAACCCTAATCAGACAGTGTAGGGTCACATGCCCAGGTCTGCACCAATCGGTGAGGCCAGAGGAAGGCAGTGTGCTAGGCTACGCACCTGTCGGGGAGCTGTGGGTAGCGAGGAATGCTGACCCTATTGGAAAAGGGGGGCCTGGATGCCGAGGAAGCAAACAGAAATGGATACTAAAATAAGAAGTTCTAAGTGGTGAAAACTGAGTTAAAATGGGGGTTGGCATAATGATGTTTTGTGTGTCTCACTTATCTCCAGTGAACCTGCAGCGTGTGGGAGGGACTGTGCCTGGTTGGCAGGTGTGGTGGTGGAGCCAGGCAGCTCTGTGAGCTCTGCTTACACTGAGCATCTCTGAGAACCATTCCTTCCCCTCCTGCCACGTGTGCCCTGCACATTCCGGGGAAGAGTCAGTGGCCGTCCATCCCATGAATAATAGAGCACAGCCTGTGCATCTTGCATGCGTATCAGCCTGACTTCCCCCCAAAACAAGTAAAACCATCTACTGAATTCACCTTGGCAATTAAAAAAAATCCCTCTGAGCCCTGACCAATCAAGTCAGAGTGAGGGGCAGGGCAGACCCATGTCAGGAAAGAAAACCCAAACAACTTCCCATTTGGTGTGCTTTGCCCATGATTTTCAGCCGGCAACCGCGCCCTTCTGCAGAAGTAAATTTGTCTTGCCAATAAAACAAACAAACAACAAAAAAAAACCCTGCCCTGGCTGGTGTGCTCAGTGGTTAGAGTGTCAACCCTATTTCCATTCTTGGTCAAGGGCATCTGCCTGGGTTGCAGGTTCTATCCCTGGCCCTGGTTGGGGCGCGTGTGGGAAGCAACCAATCAAAGTGTCTCACATGGATGTTTCTCTTTCTTTCCCCCCCCCCCGCCTCCTCCCTTTCACTCTAAAAAAAAAAAAATCAATGGAAAAAATATCCTCCAGTAAGGATTAACGAGGGGGGAAAAAAAAAAAAAGAAAAAGAAATCCCTGTCTCTTCACATCTAATTTGCTATTTTCTACAATTTCCTCACTTCTAGCTTAATTATTTATGGATGTTGATTATTCTCAACATTAACTACTAAGGGCAAGATTTCTCAGTCTCAGTTTTTTCAGTAATTATTTCTATCTGGAGCCATTCGCTTCAAGCTCCTCATGTCTAAATCCCTCACTGTTTCTATGATACTGTGTTGGACCAATGCCTTCCATGAACAGGTCTATTTCATGGCAACCATGGACAGTGTGTGGTGTGTGTGTGTGTGTGTGTGTGTGTGTGTGTGTGTGTTTAAATTCTAAGCCTTCAATGAAAATTCTCTAAATGATGTTATCATTTCCTCGTCTTTTGGTGAGAGGTTTAAAGGTAAAACATCATTTCCACCCAATGACGACATGCTGACAGCTGGCGGTTGGTTACTCCCGAGCAGAAAGAGTTTCCCTGCCACAGTACTTGCCTTTGGCTTGTTCCAATTTGGTCTCAGTTCCCCTATGACACATTCTTGGGTTTTTCTCTTCTTTAACTGACACCCATCGAACCCGGGTGACTAAAAGCTGGTGCTCCCAGGGAGAAAAGAGAGACTCGTATAGTACATCAGCCCGTCAAAGAGTCACTAAACATGGGTTTTTCTTCTCAAGAGGTCTGACCAGAGGCCCCCCAGCCTCGGTTTGTCACCTGCAGTGAACAAGAATTGTCACGTTTCTGATGCCGTATTTGCCTGTGCGGATAGTGCAAATGATTAGCAAGGCCTCCTCAGCCACCGACTATGACACCTGCTCTTCAGAAGGGGGACAGGGCAGTGTTTTCCCGCCGAGCCCGTGCGACCTGGGGCAGTCTCTTCATTCTGAGCTTCAGTTTCCCCAAAATGTGGGTGCTAGTATTGTCCTCATTATCCCTTTAGCAGGATCAGCACCCCGTGCAGCCCCCAGAGTCCCAAAGATGTTAGCGGCTATCATCAGCTCACGCCACTTCAGGAAGGAAGGCCAGTGGGGTGAGCACCAAGCCTGGCCCCCTTAATGTTGTTCTCTAGGCAGGAACCCATGATGGTCATGAGCGGAGCTCTATTGCCAGGCTCTGGGGGCCAACTATGGACCTGCTATTTACTCAAGGGGGGGCCCACCTCCCAAAGTCCAGGGTGGGGTTAAAAGGCTTAGGACGGAGCCTGGTACTAAGGATTTATCGAGCACCTGCTCTGGGCCAGCCTTGGGGGGTACACGTGACACCAAGTCTTTGCCCCTGGGCAGCATATTCCTGTGGGAAAGACGGGCTCACACAATAAAAATGTGGCACCCGATGTCACCAGGGCTGGGTCCAGGACGCCAAGGAGACCCGACGGAGCGCGCAGCTTCAGCCCTGGCAGTATCCCTGCCCTCATATGCCAAGGTCAAGGCAAACCATAGCAACACCACCTCCCCAGATGCACACACAACAGAGGTAAGAGTCAGCCCTTCTGGGGAAGAGATGGGGCTGGAGGGAGAGGCGGGGTAGGCGGAGGCTGCGAAGAAGTGAAATTTCCTCTCCTCCTAAAATAAGCCACTGGTGTGAGAAGAGAGGGAGCGACGTCTCCTCGGGTTGACTGCGAGGTGCGGGGGTCGGGCGGGGCGTTCTCGGGCAGGGAGGAGGGGCGCAATCGCTTGGGGAAGCGGGACTGCCAGGTGGGCGGGGGCCCCAGAGGGCACTTGCGAGTGTGTCGGCCAGCGGGTGGCCACGGTGGGGCGCAGGGACTCACGCGGCTCCTCCCCTCCGACCCCCTTCCTTCCTCCGCCTCCTTCCTCCTCCTGCACCTCCTCCTCCTCCTCCTCCTCGGATCCCGAGCCGCCGCCGCTCCTCCTCCTGGCGGGCTGGCTGATGAGTCAGCTGACGCCGGCGCTCCAGCCGCCTCGCCGCCGCGCTCTGCGCTCCCCCAAAGTGGCTGCGAGCCGGCCGCCCACTTTCAGGGTCTGGGGGGACAGACTGATGTGCGTCTTCTAGAGCCACGCGGAGCCGCAGCCCAGGCAGCTTCCCCTCTCCAACTTTCTCCCCGCCCCCACGCCCCCTCGGACCCTGCCCTCCACCCTCCCCAAAGCCGCTCCGGGTGCGTGCGCTGGGGTGAGCGGGTCACCGGCTGGCCGTCCGGGATGGCTTCCAATTTTAATGACATAGTGAAGCAAGGGTACGTGAGGATCCGGAGCAGGCGCCTGGGGGTGAGTACCGGTCCTCGTTGCCTCTGTTCGCTGCTTCAATTGTCTTCCTCCGGAGCCAGCATCTTGGAGGGAGGACGATCCCGGCCGCGCCGGTGGGTTGCGCGCTGCTCGCCCCGCGGGCACCCACGCCTCTGGGGCGGCCGCTGCGGGGCCAGGTCTGGGCGTGTCATGGGTCTATCTTTATCTCTCCGATGACTTGGCTTTCCGATGGTGGCCGCGTGTTCAGCTCCAGTAGCCGCTGGAGCCCATCTACTCGAAATAAATATTTCTCGGTAGCCATGGGAGTTAGAGCTGGGAGCGGGGCGGGTGCGGAGCCCGCCGGATGCCCGGTGCCCCTCTTCCCACTCGCCGCCGCCTGAACTTTTCCCGGGGAGGGATCCGCAGGCGGAGAAAGGGGCAGGCGCCCGCGGTGCGGACCAGGTCGCCGACCCTCTGACCCCAGGGAGAGGTTGCGGCCCCGTGAAAGGTCTCCTTGGACTTGGGGTCCTGGACAGTGACCCACCTCTGTCCCAGGTGTTGGCAAAGGCGGAGTGGACGGCCTCTGGCCAGCCGTCTTGGGGACGGGGCCGGAGCCTGAATTTTCCCCGGTCCTTAGCCGGGGTGGTGGATTTCTGCTGGGTGGGACCTGCTCCCTGCACAGAGCGAGTGTTCCCTAAATTGGTGCTGAAGGAAAGAATGAATGAATCGGAGAGCACCCACCGCGGACAGAGGAGGCACCGGGATGGCTCCTCTCCTCCCCCCTGTTCTCTGCGTTGATGGGACTTCAGAGAGAACTCATTCTGCTTCCCTTTGCTTGAGTGACCACAAAGGATGCTGGAGGGAGGGGGAGGATACTGGCAAGATTTTTTTTTTTTTAATTTCAAACTACCTCATTTCTCTTTGCCTCGCGTCAGGTGCTGTGGCTGTCTTTGTTTATTGTGTGCGTTTGGCGAGAGGTGGGGGAAGGAAAGTTAACTTAATAATGTCTGAAATCATAATAAATGGCAGCGGCGATGTGGACTGGCCCCACCGGGAAGAGAGTTATAGTGAAGTCTCTACAAATACGTGTCGTGGGCACCTTGGCACCTTTATGTGCCTGATAATTTCACTGTGGTAAATGGCTTGGAAAGAAAACCTGGTGATGGGAAGCATTTGTAATTATTAAAAACTCTTGCTTGTTTGTTTTGGTCCTCCTCCTCCTCCTCCTCCTCCTCCTCCTCCTCCTCCTCTTCCTTCTCCTCCTCTTCTTCCTCTTCTTCCTCCTCCTCCTTCTCCTCCTTCTCCGCCCCCCCACCCCCATCCCTGCCCATCACCACGTTTTGTCTTAGCATTTATGCCCTGTGCTATTGTGCATAGATAATTAGGGAGAGATGTCACAGACCTGACCAATCCCCACCAGCACGCCCTGGGTTCCCTTGATCCGCTTTTGCTCTGCAGATAGTCTCTGCAGCTGGAGCAACTACTGTTGGGCACCTAACTGAGCGACTCTCAAGAAAGGGCAGGAAATGATAGGAACTTTATATTTTTTATAATCTTATGGGCAAGCCAGAGTGTTACAGTAGTAAAGGCAGCATTAAAAAGACGCCTTTCTAAGTTTAGACTTACTCCATCATGTCAATTGAGGAAATTGCTCAGAGACAGCCATTCTGCGTTAGGGAGCATTCCAATAGGAAGAGGACATGCATTATTAATGCAGAAAATGTGAATTATTCATCAGGATCGGAGTTTATGCCAAATTGTGACACATGGTGATTTATTTGAAAGACTAGTTACCATAACTTCCTAGCTTATGGTAATTGAGATTATTTTTCTATATTACTGCAACTGACACAATATAGTCCTATGTGTGTGCCAATGTTTATGGACAGATATTTGGAGCAGAAGGAAAGGAAATATAGTTTGCATTCATTTTATATCTTAGAGTATTTTGGATGCCAGCGAGCAGTAGACTTTCTCAGGATTTATTCATTTAGACTGTGTTAACGCTCACATCGATTTTTAGAATATCTGTTAGAAGATGGTTATTGCTCATGGAGAGAAAGGGTGAAAAATATGATCAAAGGAATCTGGTCTTCTTTGTTAACATTGGTTTTGTCACCAGTAAATTTTTAAAAAGTGTTCTCATTATATAACTTATTCACATAGTTGTCAGAAAGCAGTGCAAACTAGAGTTTTGAATGGAGACTGCAAGCAATGGTGGGAAATGCTTCGGGGAAACGGTATAGGGGACCTCTGTCCAAAGTGGGCCCTGGTAATGGTGCTCGTCTAGGCTGCAGATCTGGAACCGCAGGCAACAGGTGTAAGTCTGAGGGAGGCAGGCCAGAGTGTCTGGTACAGAGTGGGTGCCCAGCCAGTGCCCCTTGAACTTCACAGAGTGAACACGTAACTGCAATTCATGAGCCTCTTTAGGAACTAATATGACATAGTGGTTTTATTAATGGAATCCAGACAAGTGTCAGTGGATTAGAACTGTGTTTGGGAGGGTTTATAATTAAACAAGAAAACAACATTTCATGGAAAGCAGCTGTTGGGCCAAGAGATGCTCCCTCGGGTTTGGAAAAAGAGAACAAATTCTGCTTCTATGACTCATTAGCTCTATGACCCTTGACCTTTCTTGGCCTCAGTTTTCAAGTGTATACAATGAACATTAGCTATGTTGGGAGCATTAAATCAGATAATACTCGTAAAAATGCAGTGAAAGCATACAGCATTGATTCTGACTGTATGATTTCTTTAGTAAAATCAAAGATGAGTTGGAATCAGTGGAAGGATATAGGGTTTATTGATTTCTTTATTTTTATATTTTCAAGTGCCCAGCGGCATAAACGTTTATGCAGCTGGAGGCATTCTCACTGGATGAAGCTTTTACAAATTATATACATGTAAGTGATTTTTTTTTAATGTGACAGGAAACATTCTAAGACTGTCCCCACAAATGGATAGTGGACAAGTGCTCATCTTTAGTTGAGATCCTAACCAGTTTAAGTGATTAAGTAATCATATACATATTGACTTTTCTTTACACATAGAAAAGCTTAATGAAATTCAACTCCTATTACTCAAAAGTCCCGGTATCTTCACATCTTCATTCTCCAGCTTACTCTCCGCTGGCTCATGGAGGCCTCAAGCTGTGCCCTGGGCAGTATTTGTTCAGGAATGTCCATGTTACTATTTGGGGGGCTGTGGGGTCAGCAGGGGAGCAGCTGTCTACAATTATTTGGCTAACCCCCAAAAGGCCCTAAAAATGTATCCTTGGATGAGTGGTGAATCAGACAGTTTGCACATCATTAACCTGAGTGTGTGGCTTGCATGGAACAGTTTAACTGTCCTCCTTGGTTTATTCTTTTGCTACGGAGAGGATATCCCAATCAATATTTGCTTTGGCTTGTCCACAATCCAGACCTCAGAGCTTAAACTCACATTTAGTGTTTTCATCTACATCCCTCCCCTCGATTGCTCACTTTTAAATAATGCCTCTGGGCTCTTGTCTACCAAGGCCTGTCTTTCCTGTCTAACCTACATCTCCCCCGGACCTCTGACAGCTGCCTCAGACTTAAAGCACCCTAACCCTGATGGCTTTATCCGCACCAGCCTCTGCTGGAGGCTGCAGCTCAGCCAGGAGAGGGCCCAGCATTTTAGTTGCCCTGGTAAATGTCAAACAAGCAAGCAGCAATCAAACCTCATTCCTCTCTCCTTCTCTTAGCTCTCACTCCCAGACCAACCATCGGGAGATTCTGTGGGTTCTGTCTTTGAAATGCACCTAGAATCCGACTGTCCCTCTAACCATTCACAGTTACCACCCTGGGCTGAGCCCTCCCACCCCCAGGTCCTCCCTGTAATATTGCAATGACCTCCTGATCTGGCTCCGTGGCTGCTCGAACCACCAGTGTCTTTCCATGCAATTCAGAGTAAAAGCTTTATAATGGGCTCTGAGTTTCTGACCCTTTTCTATTGCAGTTCCCTCTGCTTGGGATGCTGTTCCCCCTGCTGCCTCCCTCACCTCCTTCAGCCTTTCCTCAAATGCCACCTCCTCATTGAAGCCTTCCAGACACCCTATTTTATTATTTCTTCCCTCCTCCTCCCCCTATATCCCTTCCCTTTTTTCTCTCTAGCCTTATCACCTGCCTCACATATTGGTCTGTAGAGTTTACTTATTGATTGCCTGTATCCCCCAGATAGCATGTGAGGCTCAGTGAAGGCTGGGAATTCTCTATCTTTTATTTATATTGCTAGAGGCCCGGTACATGGATTCGTGCACTGGTCAGGGGTGTGGCCTGCGGGGATCGACCAGATGTGGGAGCACTGCTCATCCTGGTCAGCCGAGTGGCATTCCCACTGTGGAAGTGCACTGACACCGG
>NW_005871306.1:1718458-1727551 GCF_000147115.1 Myotis lucifugus
TATATAAACTAGAGGCCTGGGACACAAAAATTTGTGCACTTGTTTGGGGGGGCGGGGGGTCTGTCAGCCCGGCCTGCACCCACCCGCAGTCTGGGGCCCCTCGGGAGATGTCTACCTGCCAGCTTAGGTCCTCTACCCGGGGAACAGGCCTAAGCTGGCAGTCAGACATCCCTCTGGCAGCCTGGGAGCCCTCGGGGGCTGTCCAAGGGGAGTGGGCCTACACCACAGTCGGACATCCTTAGTGCTGCCACCAAGGAATCTGAGGCTCCCGCCACTGCTGCTGCACTCGCAGCCATCATTGTGGCTGTGGCTGAGCGCAGCTCCCCCTGTGGGAGCACACTGACTACCAGGGGGAAGCTCCTGCATTGAGTGTCTGCCCCCTGGTGGTCAGTGCATGTCATAGTGACCAATCATTCCCGAACTTTCCACTCTTAGGAGAGTGGAAATTTGCATATTACCCTTTTATTATATAGGACTAGAGGCCAGTTGCACGAAGATTCACGCAATAGGCCTTCCTTCCCCTGGCTGCCGGCACCAGTTTTCCTGTGGCACCCGGGACCTAGGCCTTTGGTCTGGCCACAGCAGCGAGGCTTGGCTTCTCTGTTCTGGCTGCAGTGAGGCTTGGCTTCTCCACTCCAGCTGCAGCAGAGAAGCCATACCTCTTCAGTCTTCAGTCTTCACTCTGCGCTTGCATATGCAAATTAACCACCATCTTTGTTGGGTTAATTTGCATAGTCATCCTGATTGGCTGGTGAGCATAGCGGAGAGACACCAATTTGCATGTTTCTCTTTTATTAGTGTAGATAAGTGAACCCGAGTGCCTGGAACAGTGCCCAGCATGGAGCGGGCATGTGATGAAGATGTCTTGAATGAATGCATGGAACAATCACTATGGACTATATATATAAAGCACATTCTTTGACGTGAGGCTGTGTTGAAATCCATTCAGCAACTGGTTATGTGACTTTGGATGAGTTGTTTAACATTTGTAAGTCTCAGTCTTCTGTAAAAATAGGGAGACTCATAATACACACCTATTAGATGATCCTCGTAAAAGGGCTTAACACAATGCTTGGTCCAGTGGGAACCCAGCTAATGTTGCTTACTGCTCTCACTCTTCCTCCCCTGCCCTTGGAGGACGAGAACGCTTAGGTGGCTACTATTTCCACTGCTTCTGTGGCAGTAGCTCTCACCCTCTAAGAACTTGCTGGTTAGTTAGGAAAACAAACTTCATATATATGAAATAATGAACATGTGAGCACAAAGGCTGCCTGGGACCAATGCTGGGTATAGAAGGAACCTCTGCCATTGCAAGACAGTCCTTGATGCTTAGATAAAAGGCACTGGCATCAACACCAGAACAAAATCATCCCCATTGACTTTGCTTGGAGTGAGCTCATCTGACCAGCAGGTATTTCTGTCTACTTGGGGGTCTGTCCGGGGGGGCAAAGAATGGATTTGAAAAATTGGTTAGTAAATGGCCAGATTTTAGGAAGACGTATTTTCTTCCCCTTGGTTTCTGTTTCACCTGACCCAGTGTGCCAAAGAGGCATTCATATTTCAGTTAGGGTTTTTGGATTTAGGGATGTTGAGGAATCTGCATTTTTTTTTATGATACCATGACAAAGTCACAATCATAATATGAAAATCACAGACATAGAATGATTTTATCAGATACTGTCGGTACATAAGACAAACACAACTGCTCAGTAAGATGTATGAAGTGTGGCTTTTCTTCCTTAAAAGAAAGAGACGTTGGGGATAACTTTACCAGTCATGAAATTTATGGCCCGATAGACGGAAGTCATGGGCCCAAGTCAAGAGCACACAGTATTTTGGCCCAATTTGAATCAGCTTCCCGGGTTCCCATGTCCGCCGTGCTTTCCTCCTGGCGTTTCAGGCATCGGCATTCAGTGGCCCACGTGGATGACAGGATTAATTATGCATAAAGTCAGCCTTTAATCATCGTCCCCAAAACTGATTTACCCAAGAATGGCCAATTTAGCGACTTTGTGTGTGGACATAAACAAAATTACTGTTGTGATGCTTTCTTATCCATCTGCCAGTGTAGAAGATGAGAAATATTTATTTTTAAGCAGTTTGGTAGCTTTTGTCAGGGAATCATTATCTTTGGTATTTGAAGAGTTTAGTTTTCATTTGGGATATATTTGCTTTCATTTTATCATTCATCAAATATTTATTGAGTGCCTACTGGTGTTAAGCTCAAGATAAACCGCCTTAAATTAGATAGGCATAGTCAACATCCTTGAGGAATTAACAGGCTGATTTTGGACTTGTATTGTGAACTTGAGATTAGTATATTCGAGATAGTTTAGGGGGAACTAGTCTCAGTACAAGGTCAATGGTCGGGTGGAAGGTACCTTCAGATCTCTCCCTGTCCCAGGGTTGGGGCATGAGGAAGGGCGCATGATTTTCCTCTCTCTCTGCATTGCTCCCAGCTGGGTGGCAGTAAACCTTTGGAGATCCAAAGCCAGAACGGATTCTGCTGCCTCCCTCCCACCAGCCCCCATTTTGGATTATTTCAAAGTGCAATTGTGAGTTAAGAAATGCCACAGATACTTGTGAATGTCGAAGTTAAAATAGTTTCTTTCTAGAATGCAGACGGCTAAATTTGGGTTGAGGATCTGCACGCAGAACTGTGCGGAGCAGGTGGGGACTGCCTTTATTTCACTAGTTTTTTCTAAGCCTCTGTTCATGGCCTGGATCCCAGAGATCGTAACTTGAGCTGTGTGGATTATGTTCTTTTTGTTTTGTTTTGTTTTTGTTATTATTATTTATTTTTTAAAATTCTTTATTGTTTAAAGTATTACATATCATATTACATATGTCTCCTTTTCCCCTCATTGACCTCTCCCCGGCCACCCCTTCCCCCCCAGCACATGCCCTCACCCCGCCCAGTGTCTGTGTCCATTAGTTATGCTTATATGCATGCATACAAGTTCTTTGGATGATCTCTTATCCCCCCCCCACCCCCCCGCCGGCCTTCCCTCTGAGGTTTGACTGTCTGTTCGATGCTTCTGTGTCTCTGGCTCTATTTTTGTTCATCAGTATATGTTGTTCATTATATTCCACAAATGAGTGAGATCATGTGATATTTATCTTTCTCTGACTGGCTTATTTCGCTTAGCATAATGCTCTCCATGTCCATCCATGCTGTTGTGAGTGGTAAGAGCTCTTTCTTTTTTACAGCAGTGTAGTATTCCATTGTGTAGATGTACCACAGTTTTTAATCCACTCATCTGCTGATGGGCACTTCAGCTGTTTCCAAAACCCAAAGTGAAAAGCTTCTGCACAGCAGAAGAAACCATCAACAAAACAACAAGAAAGCCCACTGCATGGGAGAACATATTTGCCAAGGTTATCACCCATAAGGGTTTAATCTCCAACATTTACAGGGAACTCATACAACTTAACCAAAGGAAGATAAGCAACCCAATCAAAAAATGGGCAACGGACCTAAATAGATACTTTTCAAAAGAGGACATAAGGAAGGCCCAGAGACATATGAAAACATGTTCAAAGTCACTAATCATCCGAGGGATGCAAATCAAAACAACAATGCGGTACCATCTCACACCTGTCAGAATGGCTATCATCAACAAATCAACAAACGACAAGTGCTGGCGAGGATGCGGAGAAAAAGGGACCTTTGTGCACTGCTGGTGGGAATGCAGACTGGTGCAGCCACTGTGGAGAACAGTATGGAGTTTCCTCAAAAAATTAAAAATGGAACTCCCATTTGACCCAGTGATCCCACTTCTAGGAATATATCCCAAGAAATCAGAAACACCAATCAGAGAGGATATATGCATACCTGTGTTCATAGCAGCACAGTTTACAATAGCTAAGATTTGGAAACAGCCGAAGTGGATTATGATCTTGAGCCGAGTCGTCCTCAAACAGGCTCCAGGGAGAGAATGCAGGTGATTTTTCTCAGGTGATGCTTCATAGTTTCTATCAGATTCATACAGATCTCCCAGGCCCTCTCACCGCACACTCTCTACATCTTCCAAAAAGTTAAGAACCACAGTCTCATTTTTAAAAATTACTTAGATAACGGTAGGGTCACATGCAGTTGTGAAAATAATACAAAGAGATATCCCGTGTCCTTTACCCAGTTTCCCGCAATGGTAACATCTTTCAGATCCATCGCACAACTTCACAGCCAGGATGCTGACATTGCTACAGCCATCACCGCAGGGTCCTTCCTCCCGCCCTTTCCCTCTCCCACAGCCCGGAGTCCTTGGCAACCACTAATCTGTTTTTCATTTCTACAATTTTAAGAACAGTATGTAACCTTTCTGGAATTATCATTGTACCCATGGTCAATTCCTTTTTCATTGCTAAGTAATATTCCACAGTCAGGATGTACCATAACTTGTTTAGTCATTCATCTGTTGAAGGACATTTGGGGTGGTTTCCAGTTTGGGGCTGTTATGAGTAAAGTTGATATAAACATTGTGCACTTGTTTCTGAGTGAATGGAAGGGTTCATATCTCTGTAGGAGGCCACCTGCCAGAGAGTGATAGGGGCCTGGATGCGAGCACAGAGCCAGGATAGCAGCACACTGTTCCCCCTTCCACAGGCTAGGAATGCTTTCAACCTCAGAAAAGATGCCATCCGTTAAGGGAAAGTCCCTAAAATCGTGCTTGCGCAGTAGCTCTTAAGACTGGTGACCTTTGCTCATTATAATAGTAGAAAACACACCCCTGGGTGGAGATTTAAAATGCTAATGAGACATGCATAGTATGGTGGAGCATGTAGTCCTCCTATACTTGTGCCAGCTGGTACCAGCTCACCAAAAGAGGGACCTGGAAGATGAATCAGGAACCAGGACTCACCAGCACCATATGAATGCAGCCTGGCGAAGGCTCCGGAGCCATAGCCACGCTGCCTGTGCGCTCCCTGGTGCATCAAGCTGTGGCCTCTTCCCTCTAAAGCTTAATAAACCTTTTGTGTTCTAACTACCGCCTCCTCCCACTATTTCTCTCCAGGGAAAGACAAGAACATACCCTGTATTCGGTAACACCTCCAGGTAAATGCCCAGGAGAGCAGTGGGTGGGTTACATTGGTAGTTCTTGTTTGTTTTGTTGAGAAACTGCCAAACTGCTTTCCACAGTGGAAACTGTTGTTCACATTCACCCAGCAGTGTGTGGGTGACCCAGCTTCTCTGCACCCTCGCCAGAATTCCCTGTCACCAGCGTTTGATGTGGTTACTATTCTTTATATTTCACACGTTCTGTGTGTGTGTGTGTGTGTGTGTGTGTGTGTGTTGATGAAAATGCCTATTCATGTTTTGTGTCCATTTTCTATTGCGTTGTTTGTTTTTTAACCATTGAGTTTTGAGAGTTTTAAAAAATGTGTATTCTCTCTATATATTCATAAATGGATATTAATATTTTTCAGACATATGGGTCTTAAAGGAAAAAAAGCCCATGTGCTCAATAGCATCCTCTTAAGGAACTTCCATCTGATATTACGATAGGTGTATATGTCACTTCTCACCCCCCAGAACCTAGGAACTTAACTCAAATTTGCCTAAGCCTTCCCCACTCCTTCCCCCACTCTTGCCTAAGCCTTTATCTTTCCTTCATTCATATATACAATGAATGCTTTAGTGGTTAATAGAGAAATTAGCCAGTCTTATGAATGGACTAATTTAATTTAAATTAAAACACTGCTTTGAATTCAGAGCTTTTACTTAACATAAGTTTCACTGTTTAGGAAAGCAATTAAATTCTTAAAATGCATTTTATCATCTTAACACCACATATTAACTCAATAAAAGAAATCTATTTAGAAACCTCTAAGAAATCATACTCCGCGAATCCCCTAGCAAAATGGACTCTTCAAACGAACCATTTCTTCAGGTTTCCAGGTTTCTTTCTGCCAACATGCAGTTCTTTGGGCTCATTTGCAAAGGAACCACTTTAGAGCCTGGGCTGTAATTCACCAACAGAGGCCCCAAATCTAGATGTTATGAAGCCAGTCTGGTCTTCAACATCTATTGATTCAGATACAAATGTGGTGTTTAGTGAGGGTGGAGAGGAACAGTCCTCTGGAGAGTGTGCTGCTGGGAGCTTAGTCCTTGGAATCCGCCTTCTCTCTGATTTTCTCCTGGCTGGGAGCTGACTGTTGGTATCCAGGCCTGAGCTTTTACTTCCCGCCTCAAATGCCCTGCCCTGCCCTGCCCTGCCCTGCCCTGCCCACCATGGCTAAAGACTCCCCGCATCCCTCTGGGATTCCGCTCTAATGTGGGTATACATAGGACTTTTAAAGACGAATTTTCTTATTTTTGTGCTGGATATATTCTTCTTAAATTTTTTTTTGTTTATGTTTTTTTCCCACTAGGATGTAAGTTCTGTGAGACAAATGACCCTGGCTATGCTGTTCAGTGCCGTGTCCCCAGCTTACAGCCCATAGTAAATACTCAGTATTTGCTGATTGAAGGAATGCAGGTCTGAATAATAGAATGGGATATTCCAGGGTAAGAAGACAAGTAGAAGACTGCAGGTCCCAGCTGATTTTGTTGTAGATGCTACTCTTGAGTGGTAGAATGTTCTAGAATTTCTCATTGGCATGTAATTACTGTTGGTGGTAACCTCCAAGTTCAGTATCAGGGAATACAGCACTTAATGCTGGAGGTTTGGATTGACCTCCTTCAAATTAAATTTTATTGGATTTTTGGGGAATAGGAAATACGTTCAGTTGGTATGAACATTGAAGGTTCAGGGTTTATGCATTGAATGGTAAGATTTCTTTTCATCTTTGTCCACAGGAATCACCTAGTTTCGTTCCCCAAAAACAACCACCATGAAGAGTTTCTTCCAGAATAGTCTATGTACCAGAAGTTTTGTGTATATGTGTGCTCATGTGCATAATCTATAATTTTCCTGTTTCATGGTTTTCTTGTTTAGCAACCTACCATGCTTTTGAATGATAAGATAGGATTCCAGTGTATGGGTACATCCAAACTCATGTAGTTATTTGCTTATTTCTTCATGCTTCCTCCTTTCCTTCCTTTCTTTTTATTGTTATTAAATATGTGCATGAAGTATTTTAATGAGCATCTGACAGATCCTGAAACGGAGTTACTAAGATTTTCGTCCAAGTCACACAGCTGGTACGTGGCAGAACCTGAATTTGAATTCAAGCTGCAACTCTGTTGTGGAGCATTTGTGTAATTCTCCCTCTCCCCCGCCCCTTCTGTTACAAATGGTACCGCATACCACTCAGCGTCTCACCCAGCGGGTGAGCACGTTGGTGAATAAATTCCCACAAGTGGGACTTGTTGCCTAAAGTGTATTTGCCTGTAAAGCGGATGTTCCCCAGCCCCTCTGAGCACGCCGCCTCCTCTCCTCTGGCAAGAGTGTGCCCTGCCAGCTCTGGAAAGGGCTTGCTAATCTAAAATGAGAAACAGACCCTCTGTACATAGGCTTCTCAAGCATGACACTGAGTTCTTGGCAATTTTGTAATTAGAATCTTTCCAGTTTGCAGTCCTTTTTCTTTTGAGAATGATATTTACTGAACTTAAAAAGTAGTTATTAAGTAAGGGTTTGGAAACACACAAAAGGTTATTCACTTTCTTAAAAAAAAACCACCTTCCTGGGAAATGCTCTGTAGAAATCTTTGGTCTAGGAAATATGCTAAATCATGTTAACTGTGACTGTTTGTTATTTTTATTCTAAAAACAAAGTTATAATATTGAAAATTTGATCAACACATGTTAGGTAAAAAAAAAAGATTTATGTGTTGACTCAAATAAGTACATATTGCCTAATGTAACCCAAACAATATTTTTATTAGCTTGGCCAGCCTTGTAATATGCTTCAGGTAGGTCTAGCCTGGGCGGGGGTGGAGGGAGGGTATTCATCTTTTCACGGCTGGCTAGATGCAAGTCCTGAATATTCCACTTATGTTCTTCCAAGATACTAAGAACCGCGAGGCCTCGCTTAATTCGGAGTCTCCAGCCTCTTTCCCTTTCCCTCCAAGCTTCAGCCACTCTGGCTCCTTTCTGGTCTTCACAGGACAGTCTTGTCCATTCACGTCCTTTGCACTCAGATTCTTCCCTTTATCTATGATGCTCCTCCGTGTCTGGCTCTTAGCTCAGTTATCAGCTCAAAAGCCACCCTCGCAGACAGTGTTTGGCCCTCCCATTCCGGTGGCCTCCCTCGGGGATTCTCTCTCACCACCCTTTTTGTTTCCTTCAGTCAGCCCTCTCACCTGTAAAGTTACTTTTTAAATCTTCATCTCTTTATTGTTTGTTTTCTTCCTACTTGTCTCTGAGAATTGAGAGGGTAATATCTTTTTCTGTTTTTTTATTGTTTTTGTTTTTGTTGTTCACAGCTGAGTTCTCAGTGCCTGCACACAGTAGGTGCTCAGAAAACATTTAAGTACATAAATGAAACCCGAGACAGCATTTTGCATATTAAATTATGAAACAGACACTAACCCTAGCATATCATGTGCATATTCAGAAATCCCAAGAAATTCCGAGAGTTCGGGGGAATTCCTTTGTGTGGTTTTTGTTGTTAGCCCTTGTGCATTATTCCAACCGCAGTCCTCGGAGGAGAGAAACCTGGCTGGAATGACAAGGGCCTGATTGGTACCCGGGCCTGCTGCTGGCCATCTGCTGTGACCAGAGCTGTCCCTGAACTTCTTGCACCTCAGCCTCCTGGTGGCAGGGTGGAGATAGACAGGTCTCACCTCGCTCCCTCCCCACCTGCCGCCTCAAGCGGGATGGTGATGTGAAAAGCATGCCAAGCACACATCGCCTCTGTAGGCCCCGTCGGTCTCCTCCCTGCCCTCCATTGGCCCCCCGAGTGGAGAATGGCAGAGACAACTTTGGATTCCACTCTGATGCTGTGACTGTGCCAGACCCCAAACAAGGACAGGTAGCTTTCTACATTGATTACTTTAGGTTTCAAAAGGCAGCATTGAATTTCTGGAAAAAAAGAAACAGGGGAAAAAAGGCCAACTCTACCTGTAACGAAACATGGCTACACACACACACACACACACACCCCATCCACATCACCCAACCAGCTACACGAACCACATTACGCATGCCAC
>NW_005871307.1:0-35535 GCF_000147115.1 Myotis lucifugus
GGTTTGGGGCACCACCCCCTGTCACACACAGAGCAGGGCGATCAGGGGGTTGGGACGCCACACACTGTCACACACAGAGCCGCAGGGCGATCAGGGGGTTTGGGCACTGCACCCTGTCACGCTGATCTGGTGCCAGGAGGCCTCACGGCTCCACTGATCCCGGTGCTGGGAGGCATATTACCCTTTTACTATATAGGATAGAGGCCTGGGGGCCGGCTGGTTTGCCCTGAAGGGTGTCCTGGATCAGGGTGGGGGTCCCCACTGGGGTGCCTGGCCAGCCTGGATGAGGGGATGATGGCTGTTTGCAGCTGGTCACACACCCTTCAGGGTGGGGGTCCCCACTGGGGTGCCTGGCCAGTCTGGGTGAGGGGCTGAGGACTGCTTTCAGGCTAGGGGTTTTGACTGAAGCTCCCAACCACTCCTTTTTTTCTTTTTTTTTTTTTTTCTTCTGGGCCAGCTTTAGCTCTGGCTCTAGCTCTGAGGCTTCCGCTGCTGGTTTGTTTGCCGTTCTATAATCGAAACAATGTATAACTTCAGCTCTGAGATCCCAGCCGGCTATATTTGTTAGAATGTTTCACACTGCCAGCTCAGAGTCCGGCAAGTCAGGCGGGGAACGTTGGAGTCTGCAGTCACTGGAGCAAGCAAGCCTCATGTTCGCTTCCAGCTGCCTGGCTGCCGGCCGCCATCTTGGCTGACAGTTAATTTGCATAAGGATACGCTGATTAGCCAATCGGAAGGGTAGCGGTCGTACGCTAATTACCATTTTTCTCTTTTATTAGTGTAGACTAGAGGCCCACTGCATGGATTTGTGCAACGGTGGGGTCTGTCAGCCTAGCCTGTGGGGATAGGACATCCCCTGAGGGATCCTGGATTGTGAGAGGGTGGTTCTTGGTGATGTATCCTGGAATCGGGCTCCCTCTTCTCTCGTTCAGGGTGCATCACCCAAGAACTGCAGCTGCCAAGTCACTGCAGCTCGGCAGCTCCTGCGTTGAGTGTATGCCCCCTGGTGGTGATTGCACATCATAGCTACCGGTCAGACGGTCGAATGGCCGGATGGTCGCTTAGGCTTTTATATACTTAGATGTTATTTGAAATGACCGAATCCGTGTTAGAAATGAAAAATGTTTGAACTTATGATATCTTTTTCTGGAGTCTCCAGTGCATGTGGAGGAGGTAATCAATGCTAGGGCAGGAGGGTGTCAGCTGAGTCTTGAGGGGAGTGAAAGTCTTAATGCGAGATGAAGGAAAAAGTAAATGGTATCTTAAATGATTGACTGTCATGGATTAAATGTCAGAAAAATGAGTAAAAGGAACATTGTGTTCTTTTCCTAACAATAGATATCAAAATGTTTTACCAAACATTATTTCACACCTTCAGTAAAAAGCCTCTATCGACTAGTAAGGTATTAACATTGTAAGTGAATGCCAGTTATGTCATTCAGACTACATACAATTTCCTAAATATATTTTAAGTGTTTTCCACAAAGTTATTCTGATTGAGAGCTGCAGATATGGGTAATCTTATTACTCATAGTATCATCTTAAGTAGAATTTTAGAAAATGTCTACTTTAAAGGTGTAATCCTTAATTTATTTTCTTCTACCCCAAATAAGTAATTCATTAACCTTTCATTGTTTTAGGAGCTAGAGCATCTGAAGCCAATTAAGTATTTTACGTTATAGTTCATTGTGAACAAACAAATAGTTTTCAGTCCCCTTCCCCCAAACTGCTTTAATTTAGGGATCATGTAGCTAATTATACAGCTCTAGAGCCAGTTTGGAGAGGGATAAAACCTCTGTCAAACCCATCTGCTTTAGCTGCTGTGCTGCGGACTCCAGGGGGCATGGGGTCTCTCTGGAGGTGTTTAGGGCTTAAATGTTTGTTGAATTAGGCAATTCCATACTACTTGTAGTTTCACTGAATGGGATTTAAAACAAATCTTAGCCCAGCCTGTGTGGCTCAGTGGTTGAGTGTCGACCTATGAAACAGGAGGTCGTCATGGTTCGATTCCAGGTCTGGGCACATACCTGGATTGCAGGCTTGATCCCCAATGGGGGACATGCAGGAGGCAGCCAATCAACGATTCCCTCTCATCATTGATGTTTCTCTCTCCCTCTCCCTTCCTCTCTGCAATAATTAAAATATATTTTAAAAACAAACCAATTTTAAAGGATAAGAAGTGGTTACTTTTTAAAAAATGTTTTAGAGTTCTAAATTGGGAATACAACCTGCTCTGATAATAAAGTAGTTGGTTCTAGTTTACCTTAGATGATATGTTTATTTCAGTGGTAGAGATTTTAGGCTCTGCATTTTTCTCCTTTTGCCCTTGTCATCAAGCTTTTGACGATTTCCCAAGGTAGGCTTCTGTGATTTCCTTCATCTTTGTCAAAACCATGGATGACACCTCTAATGGAGGTGTCTCTCCCTTGTATTTTACTTGGACCTTGGGCCTGCCAGCATCATTCACCACCATGAAAGGCCAATGCTTCAGGTCAGATTGGACAACAGCATCATCAAATCTATGTCCAATCAAGCGATTGGCATCAAAGACTGGTAGGATTCATCGCTACTTGATTCATTTTAGCATCACTGATCAATTACTCAATATCAGTAAAGGCAACATAACTTGGGTTGGTTTGGTTTCCCTGATCGTTGGCAATTATTTCCACTTTTCCATGCTGGAATACATCCACACAAGAGTAGGTGGTGCCAAGATCAATGCCAACTGCAGGTCCCTTAGACATGGTTGCGGGTGTGCGCACACGGCTTGCACAGACCTGACCGGAACTGGTGGCCCCATGTTCAATCACGAGAATTCTTCAGACCTAACTCACGTGAACGAGGGCAACTCGGTGAAAAGGAAAGAGTAGTTGAGAATGGGACTAGGAGGCTTGATTTCTGATATCAGATCTACCACCAGTTGGGTTTGTGACCTTGGAGCAAGTAAGCTAATCTCTCTGGGCCTCAACATGCTCATCCATAAGATGAGTGAGTTAAATGGATTGTAACTATGGTAACTGCTCTAAATTATATATAGTCAGAAAATAGGCCTGTAGAAAATCCACACTTCCTCTAAGTTCCTCATAGAGTTCTCAGTGTTTGCTGTAGTCCAGACTTTGGGATCATTTTCTCCCAGTTTGGTTCCTTTAGCTTGCTGATGTCATTGGTGCAGAAATAGAAAACTGGTACAAAGCCATTTATCCAGTTCTGGGTGCCAGAATATGTATGATGAGATCCTATGTTTCTCTTTTACTTTGAAAGACTAAAGCTGACTCAAACAGTAGTCACTAGCTACTTAAACTTTGGGTATAGCAATGACTTATATTTCCTGTTCATTTTGTGTTGGTTTTCAGCTTTCTCGATGTGCTTGTTTCCTTCTCAGTGCCTTTTCTCTTCCCTCTGGGTAAATGATTATAAGGGGCATCTGAAATTTTGGCAGAAGTAAGTGCCAGTTGTACCATGCTGAGGTAGCAATTTTAGAGGCAGTGTCCTTTGCAAATGTGTCTTTTTATGAAGATATAATTTTTACATGATTCTTTGCATCAGCAGTTTTGCCATTTGACATCATTTGAAAAGCCTGTTGGGTATGTGATCCAATTCTCTGTTATTCGGCTGTGTTGCCCTTTTCCTCCCTCCTCTCCTCCAGGAAACTTTATTTTCTCCAGCTTGGAAAAGTGTGTGCGGTACAGTGAGAAATTCTGGCCACTTGGGTACTGCCTTTTCATCAGCATCTTTGAGAAAGAGGCTGATGTGGAGGCTGAGAAAGTATTCATAGAAATACTGCTTTTCTCAAGGCTGCTTATAGCTGCCTGTGATTTTGTTAAAGCAGAATGCAGACTAAATAAGATTTGAGGAAGAAGATAACACATTAAAAAGTGTCTCTCCCGGACAGCCCAGGGGAAATCAAGGCTAGCCGAACCAGGCAAGAATGGGGCAAAGCCATGTGCTCAGGTGGAGGCTTCCTCAGGAGAGGTCTGTGCTGTTTCCTTCCAGTGTGTTCCTGTCAGGGCAAAGCCAAGTGGGGGCCTGTCCGGCACAGGTGGTGGCTAAGGAAATACCAGGCTACTATGATAAGAGCATGGACTTTGGAGTCAGACAGACGTGGATTTCATTTCTGAGGGAGTCTGGGAGCTTTGGTTGTAAGCTACAGAAACCAATTGTGGCAACTTAAATGGAAAGGAGGTGGATTGGAATGTATTAACAGGACACTGAGTAATTCATAGAATTAGTGAGGACTCAAATAGTGAGTCTTCAAGGATAGGAACCAGGGTGGCGCTGGGCTCTAGGACAGCCCCTCCAAGGTGGTGCCACCGAATGACTTAAAAAGAAAGCACTTTTTGTCCCTGTGACGTTTTACTCAAGATCCAAATCCCTGAGAGAGAGATGATCGGTCTCTCTCAAAGACCTCAGAGACTTGGATAATGCCTTGAGTTCCTCAGCTTTGCACTAAGAAAACGGAAGGAAATCAGTCTGCTGAAGAAACAAGACCCAGTTCATAGCTGTGCTCACGGGGGCATTAGATAGGAGGTTCCTGTGAAGCTCTTCACATATGTTATCGTTAGGAAGTCCTCACTCTGCGATGATTTTTGGCTATGTCAATTACACGTTCTTTCTTTTTTTAAAATATGTTTTTATTGATTTCAGAGGGGATGAGAGAGAGAGAGAGAGAGAGAGAGAGAGAGAGAGAGAGAGAGAGAAACATCAATGATGAGAGAGAATCATCAATCTACTGCCTCCTGCACACCCGCCACTGGGGATTGAGTCCGCAACCTGGGCATATACCCGGACTGGGAATTGAACTGTGACCACCTGGTTCATAGGTTGACGCTCAACCACTGAGTCACGCCAGCCAGGCTCAGTTACATTTTCTTAGAGTTGTTTATTGAAGGGTGACCCCCGCACATGTCAGTTTGCTCAGGACACCCCCAGTTTATGCCTTTATACCTTCCAAATTAACATTGTCTTGGATTTCTCATTTAAAAATTTTCCAAGATTTAATTAGTTTACTTTTCCTTTGAATTGTATTGCTTTTTAAAAGATATATGTTTATTGATTTCAGAGAGGAAGAAAGAAGGAGAGGGAGAGATAGAAATGTCATTAATGAGAGAGAATCATTGATTGGCTGCCTCCTGCATGCCCTACACTGGGGATTGAGCCCCCAACCTAGCCATGTGCCCTAACCAGGAATCAAACCAATTACCTCTTGGTTCATGGGTTGACACTCAACCACTAAGCCACACCGGCTGGCAAATTGTATTGATTTTTATATGTTGTTTTTGACACTATTGCAGATGCTCCCCATTCCCTCCCCCCACCCCCGACGCCCACCTCCACCCAGCCCCTGCCCCACGTGCCTTGGCCCTCCCCACACTATTATCTGTGACCATGGGCTATACATACATGTTCTTTAATCCCTTCATTTACTGATTTTGGGGAGAGAGAGAGAGAGAGAGAGAGAGAGACAGACAGACAGACAGACATGGAGTTTCTTTTCCACCCATTCATGCATTCACTGGTTGTAGCTTTGTACTTCCCTCTCTGCTCTGGTGGCCTCTAGTAGTATATGAGATACATGAGCAGTGAACTGCATTCTCTATGAAATCTTAATCTGACCAACAATAACCTTCCTGTCTTTCCCCAAGCCTTTCAAGATGCAACTTATTCAACAGTGCCCTTTAAGGATGGCATGCAGGGTGTTCTCAACGAATGCACCAAGCCACTACTAGCTGGGGCAGTCAACTCCTCCCAGTTCAGCATGGTGGTGGGAAAGTATTAGAAACTGTTATCTCTGCCAGCTATGTGGTCTATCAGCCAACTGTGCCAGGGCCCATTTCATAGCTTCCAGGACACCTGCACCACTGGCCTTCAGTCAGCTTGGACAGTGAGAATTATAACAAATTGTAGGTTGAAATGTGTACGGAAAGAAGCAAACAGTTGTGCACTCAAACCTATAGGTACAGAAAGTAGTACTTGCTATGTGGGGTTGGCACATTGTATAACTCTGAAGCTATTCATTTATTTTACTTTTTAGTAATTTTTTAATAAACCCTTTAGTAGCAGTTATGCTTTCCTCACCAAAAAAAGTGCCCTTTTTAAGAAAAAATGAATTAACAGATTTCCATTTTTCAAGAAAGTTGATACTGAATGTGTACCCTGTCGATATTAACCATTCACATGAGGGCCATAACAGTGTCACTGACCATAAGAAAACCCAAAGAAATACATCTGTTGCAGAGCATTGGCATCTATACTAATCATTCCAGAGAAGAGAGTTTAACACATGTGGCACTTTTACATAATGTTTTTTGAAGAATGGCTTTTCATTTAGGTCAAATAACTGTTGTTCTAAGTTGATTTCACTCATTTTGGAGTTTAAGTTTTCTTATATACAAGTAAAAACTGTAGTTGTACTTGTTAATATCTTGGCTCCATTAGCAAGAGAATTTTATAAACAATTGCGATCATACCAGTTTTATATCAGTGTCATCTTAGATACATAAGTAGAAAATTAAATTAATTTCAATAATTTTTCCGTTTTTTTCTCTCTCATCCAAATCATGAGATCAAAGGAAAGCTTTCAGAAGTTTATTCTGTCTAAGGGAACACATCTGATGTTATTGTACTTGCAATTGTAATTCCAATCCAAAAGTTCAACATTTTTGGACAAGTTATTTAGTTTTGCAATGATAATATATTAAGTTTTTGTGGAGTACAGTGTTTTAATAAAAATAACACTTCTATTACTAAATTTAGAAAAGTGAAGCAGAAATATTCTTGGAATTGAGTATGAGTAATATATACATGTATGTATGCACATATGTATATGCATACATACATATCTCACTATAATATTTTTGCAACAAAGCTTCAAAAAAATACATCAGTTTGGCAAGAACATACTTGCTGTCTTTGCTGCCTCTCATCAGCTGAATTTTAACAATGTATCAGGCTTTGAAAAACTAATTTGTATCTTCCTAACTATTCATTATTGAAAGTACGATTCCTTTACATTTGTCTGCATTTTCCCCCAGAACCAGTTGGAAATCTTTAATAAAAGCATTCACTTAATGGAACACCAAAAGCATCAGCATTTGAAGCTTTTAGAGAATTGGAATTAAAGAACAAGGCCTGAAAGTGAGAAAATACTGTAATATATTCTCACAAAAGCAAGCAGGGACTGAAAAATGTATGTGATGAGGGCCCAATGGTCCACAAAATTTAATTTTTAAATTCTGTAATTCTGATTTAGAATAGCTCTACTATGGAAAGAATTTTTTTTTCTGTAACTTCTGTACTTAATTGGAAAAATATTATGTTGTGGCACAATGGAATGACATTGAGGTGGTTTATAATATTGCATCATTTAAATTTGGCAAAACATTCAAAAGAATCATTAATAGAGACAATTTATATGGAGAGCCTGGTCTTGTTGGCATAGTTGTTAAAGACCTCTGAATTGAGGCAGAGTGACAGTTCCTTTGAAAGTATTATGGCTGAAATATTTATGCACTACATTAAAAAATAGAATTGATAATATTCCCTATTTGGTAGGACCTGCTCTGAGCATATCATACGGTCTCAAAGGGTGTTTTTAAAAGTCAAAACTAGAGTGGTCTTCACAGAAGAGTCTTTTGAAGGTGCCAACAATCTCAAGTTGTACAAAATTTAACTTCAAAGAAGACTGCAGGCAATTTCCTAACAAAAAATTAAATGCTGAGGTCATATTGAAAGCATATACTTTTAGAAAAACACTAGAGATGAAATAAAAAAATGTACAGTTGGGAAACTGAACAAAGTTTGTAAATATATGCCAAGACCAATTATTGATTATATTACTTTTAAAGGTTCATAAACTTAACAGAAATTATTCTATTTTGCTTTAATATACACAGACCTTTCTTTTTTTATAAAGAATTTTGTTTTTGGAAATAGTTTCTGAATAAAGTGATTCTATAGATCCATTAATCTAAGAAAACTAGTTTTTCAATAAGCAATTATTAAAAAAATTAATTATCTGCAACACCTATTTTCACTCTC
Source organism: Myotis lucifugus (assembly GCF_000147115.1). Taxonomy (NCBI): domain Eukaryota; kingdom Metazoa; phylum Chordata; class Mammalia; order Chiroptera; family Vespertilionidae; genus Myotis; species Myotis lucifugus. The sequence goes on from NW_005871307.1 coordinate 8,038, forward strand.
AAAATGGACTTGGTTTAAATAATAAATTATATAGATGTTTTATTCATTCATAGCTTTGGTGAATCTTTAGGCTTGAAACATGGCAGGATTCATCATGTTCAGGTCAGATTGTAAAGGGATTGCTGTCTCAGAGACTCTTCCCCTGGGGTTCCTTCACCCATCCAGCATGGTCCTCAGGCTAGTTGTGCCTTAGCCAGCTTGCTCCACCACACCCTCTTCCAGAATTGAGTAGCTCCACTCCATCCGAGACAGTTGACAGGGTTGGGGCAATACAGATTTTGCAGAGGAGTTTTGGATTTAAGACAACTGACTTTGCAGTCTCTTTTCAGTGCCTGAAGCTATCATAAGTGAAGCCAGGGAGCATTTGGTCGCCATGTGTTTCATACTTTGGACTTGAGAGTCAATAGACAAAGAGAAAAAGAAGAAAGAAGATGCAAAATGAGAGGCAGAATAAGATTTAATTTCCCGGGTGCAGTTTTTCCTGAGGCTTCCCTTAGTTCCACCTGTCGCCTGAACATTTTTATAGTAAATTAACCTTTTGCTTTTGTGAATTCAAGTTTAATTGCTATCAATTGCAGCCAGAGTCATTTCTTATCCTCCTGAGTTTATAGTAAATTAAGAACAAGACACCAAAGCACATGGATGAAAGAGAATGTCAATTTTATTTCTCCTAAGCTGATTGGACAACCTGGTTTTACATCTCCATCTAAGAGGATGCACTATCACTTCCTGGCACCTCCTTCCGTCTTCTGCAGCCCACCTAAAGGGCGGGCGGGATTGGCATAACAGGCATAGTCTCTCATCTTGTTGAGGTGTAAGCATAGGAAAAAAGCAAATTCCTAATGTTTGAAGTCTTTTAATATATTAGTTCCATCCCACCCAGAAATATGGACCAATCAACTAACTTACTCCTGCAACAAGGATTCAGTAATGGGTAGAGTAGGAGGTCAGAGTTGCTCTACTGGAATTTCTCTTCAGATGGAAACACAAGGCCAGGCACCCCACCATAAGTCTAAACCTAAACTCTCAAGATTAATGAATGCCAGCCAGCGTTCAGATGGTCAAGTAGAGAGCGTGGGCCTGGGGTAAGGCAGAGGAGTGAATCCAGCCAGTCCCTAGTGCACCACTTGTCATAACAGCTGTTTTCTGTGTACGATTCTGTGAGCCCCTCCTCGTGTTTTTGTCTCTAGAACCTCCCACCACTGCCTGAAGCTTTCTAATGTATCATTCTACAGATAGCTTTTCCAAATGGTCAGCTAGAGTTCTTAATACCTGTTGATAACATTACTAATAATGCTTTGGACCTGGGAAGGGTCTGTTTTTGGATGGACAGAGCAGATTTAGCTAGGAGATGTGGCAACAGGTGAACAAAGCCTTCGTGCAGTGGTTAGTCACTTAGGCATTTGTGAAAACCGCTTTTGAAAAATTCCTCTGAAAGTTTGGGAACAATATGATAGCAGGAGAAATCTGACTATAACAATAAATCTTTGGTGTTGCTCTTGGCAATTCGGAGCTTTCCACATGGAGAGGCTAAAAAGCTAACTATATATTTAAAGACTGCCCCTCTTTCCTGGATGTGTATCTACTGTAAGTGGCTTTGATTTTTCAACCCAGCGTTACTTTTTTCCAGCTTTACACATTGGAGTGCACACACACTGCTGTTTGGAGTTTCAGATCTTTCTAAAAACTGATTCACACAGACACCTGACCTCTCCAGCCTTTTTCTGCCACCTACCTTCTCTGTGAATACAGTGCTCGCAGACTTTCAAAGACAGAGGTTTCAGAACTTGGCAGCCAAACATTGATGGCACCGAACACATTAGCAGTGTGGTTGACAATAGCAGTTACTTGCCTCTGCTTTTCCTGACTAGCTTTCCTGTTAATGTGGTCATACTGGCTAACACTGACTTAGAAACTGGACACATAACTGAAATGTTTATGTTCAAAACCCACTTGGGGTTTGAGGCATTATTTCTTGCCTCTATAATACCAATTCATAAAAAAGAAGCTTTTTTTTAAGGCTGACATTTTGTTCTTTTTGACTTAAAATGGCTAAAAATGAGTTTGTAGCATATTCCTTTTCATCTCTTCTTCCAGTTATTAATATTTAGTACTTTCATTTATGTTTGGAAAAGCAATTAGAAGTGAAAGGTCCCAGACAAGAGTGAGCAATTTGGTAGGTTGGGGTGGAATATGCGGGGGAAGGAGGGTCTCGAGATGGTTTTAAGAGAATATGATAATACCTTTCAAGAGAGGCTGAGGTTGTAATTGGAGCTTACTTCTCAAAGCACGATCATTTTCCAGTGGCTGGCCTGGCAGTCCGTGATCTCTGTGATCACAGAGCAGGTCGGGCTCCGAGGGCGGTGCTGGCACATCGTGATGACATGTGGAGAGAAGACCAAACAGAGCAGAGGAACAGAGAAGGAAGACAAAACCAGGGAGAACATATTTTAGCTTTTTTTTCTTAGGGATTTTACAGTAAGATTTGTTATTTTTTTGAAAGTACAGCAGTTCCCAGAACAGTATATTTATAAACATTCAGTCTGTTAGAGCCCTGACCATCCAAATGGGTATCTGAGGCTGGACAGACATGCCCAGACTATGCCCCTCCAGAAGTGTTGCCTTTTTCTTCCCAAATCCACACTATCTGGTAAGCAGGTTCTGGTTTTGCATATGTAGATATGGAAAGTGAAGGAGTCATTAGGTTTTATTAAAGGAGGATATACTTCTGTATCTCACAATTAGTTATTTTTTAGTTCCTCTTCTTACTCCCTAGCACTGCAATGCATATTCCATATCCCAATGGGGACTTATAAACTGCTTGAGAAGATAAAGGCCAAAAATATAAAGTACCGTGAAAACAGGTAAGTGTGTGATATAAACCGTAACTGCCATGTACAAGGAGACAGGAGCCTTTTTGCCTTGAGTTTAGGTGGTCCATGTGTTAGGAAACCACGTCTAAGAGAGAATCATCCCCCAAGTGAATTCCTTTCAGCAGGATCTCTCTTTTAGTCTTTAGCCTAACTTTTTTGTTTTGTTACCATTTGAATCTATAAGGTGAGCAGATATTCAGCAAGAAATGAACTGGAAGTGAGTGAGTATTTGGCAGCACAGATTGAATGGTGGACAGAATGTGGAGTGCCCAGTGGGGAATCTGTGGGCCATGAGGAGGTCCCCTGCAGAATATGGGAGCAGAGCCTGTGGGAGGGAGGAGAGCTCAGAGAGTGTGAGCAGTGCTGGAGGCGGCTGAGGCAGAAGGGAGACAGACATCCGACTTGAGCCCTGGAGGATAAAATTAGGAAATTGGCTTTAGTGGCAGTTAAGAGCATGTAGGTCCTTGGGCATGGGTTTAAGAGGATTCAATAAGTGATCAGAAGATCAGCCAGGCAGCAGTGTGCAGGATGAGGAGAGGGAAGGTATCCCAAACCATGAAGCAAGAGAGCTTGAATCACAGTGCTATCATTGGAAATAAGAGGGCATTATGAAATTAACAAGTCTTTTAGAGGAACAATTGGCAGTTCCACTTCCTTCAGCCTTCCTTAGCATGGAACTCCAGAACAACCCATGATTTCAGCTGGATCTCTGTCTGGTAAATGGTTTCTAGCTCACATGATGTAGCTGATGAAAATTCACAAAGAAATTTTAGTAAGCATATTGGCGAAATGAGCCAATTGTGACAGAACAAATGTGGTTTTGTTTTTCACTGTTTGTTTGTTTGTTTATTTATTTATTTATTTATGTATTTATTATTTTAAAAACTAGAGGCCTGGTGCACGGATTCCTGCACTGGTGGGGTCCCTCGGCCTGGCCTATGGGGATTGGGCTGAAACCAGCTCTCCTAAATTCCTTGAGGGGTTCCGGATTGCGAGAGGTTGCAGGCTAGGCCGAGGGACCCCACTGCTGCATTATAGGGGCCGGGGAGGGACTGCAGGAGGGCTCCAGGGCGTGTCCGGCCATCTTGCCCAGTCCCAATCAGCTGGACCCCAGCAGCAAGCTAACCTACCAGTCGGAGCATCTGCCCTCTGGTTCACATCATAGCAACTGGTCGAATGGTCAGACACTTACCCTATTAGGCTTTTATTATATAGGATATTCTTATTAATTTCAGAGAGGAAGGGAGAGAGAGAGATAGGAACATCAGTGATGAAAGAGAATCATTGATTGGCTGCCTCCTGCACACCCACCACTGTGGATAGAGCCTGCAACCCCAGCATTGTGCCCTTGACTGAAATCGAACCCAGGACCCTTCAGTTCACAGGCCAATGCTCTATCCACTGAGCAAAACCAGTTAGGGCAGTTTTTACAATTTAGATGGAGCTCAGAAAATGGGGGACAGACTCCAAAGGTTCAGGTACATGGAAAGTGGGTTCTTAAGGATCTGGTGAGGGGTTCTTATGGCATCTAAGGGACTTACTTTCCCAAGGAGTAGATGATGAGTGAGGAAACATGTCAGGAGGGTAATACATCAAGCTTGCTGCTGGAGCTGTGAAGTAATGGGACATAAGGAGGGTAGGCAGAGCATCAGGACTGTTCTCGGGAAGTGGGTGGCTTCTTTATGCGGATACCTGCTGCAGTGTACTGGGTTTTTTTTTGTGTGTGTGTGTTTTTTAAACAGGTTACTGGGAAGAGCATTATCCACAATACAGTATCTATATATACCACCACATAACACATGTATATTCCTCCTCATGTTTATATATACACATAGTTTCTGGTTTATTTTCCTTTTACTCAAAATACATTATGTCTCTCAATTTTGTTTTCTTATTTAATGTGGAGCTCTGATGTTGTTAATTTTAATTTTAGCTTTTTGTGAGGCCTGCCGGTGTCAGGTTGGGGATTACAGAAATTATCTAGATAGATGGCAAGAAGGAGCAGTAATATAGTTTTATAGGAAAGGCAAAGGGTAAGCTGGTTTGTTTCCCGTCCCCTCCCCTTTCTTTTTAAACAAAGATAGTGCCTCATTTCTTTTTTTTTTTAATTCAGTGATTCTATGGTTATCTAAAGAGGGAAACATTACTGTTTTCAGGACAGGCAGATGTGGTCACTTTGGGGTGGACTCACAGGGTCCCTTTGCCTTTTCCCTGCCTGATTCCGTCCTGTCCAGCTTCCTTGCATGAAACCCTCTCAGAGCCATGGAGCTAAAGCAGTTTCTACTTGTTCAGACCTCAAAGAACACTTTCTCTGAACCTCTCTATTAGCATCGCATAGCCTGTTTTTCCTCCTAGTCTTTAAGCTTCTGAAGTTCCCCAAAGCAGTGTGTATGGGGTCTGACAGAATGAATGGGAGGAATTTGAACTGTTTGCGGGCAGAGCCTGTGTCTTATCTTTGTCATCTCTGTGCCTTGTAGAGAGTCTGGCACATTGATCGGTGTCTGCTGAATGAGAAAATGACTGTGTGGATGGTGAAACAAAGCAATGAGCTAGACTCCATAAGTAATAGAACAGGTTCTGAGCTTCATTCTTGAGTCCTGCCCCCATCCTCATGATCTTTTGGAGATTGACTTCCAGGGGATCTGAACTCACAAAAATAATATCCAAATGAAAAAATGAGCTACTATTTATTAATGGCTGGGCCAATTCCCTGAACCCTCCCTCCATCTGTGCAGGGCTTTTCTTATAGGTGTGTCTGTGGCTAGAATCCAATATGAGTTTTCCTATTCTCTCTTCTCAGGGCTAGTGAGGGCAGGAGGATCGGAACCAGAGTTTATTTCTTGCATACTCCCCTGAACTCAGAGAGGACTGAAGGTCCCTTCACTCTAAAGACACAGTGGGCAAGAGGCAAGGAGGTGAATGTGTTTCCCGTGCCCGTGCCAAATTGGCTAGACTTGCTGGTCAAAGCCAGTAATTAAGAGGAATGGAAGCAATAGCAAGAAAGAATAATAGATGCCAAATGATGTGTTACATGAGCAGGATTTAAGAAATCTTGAGATTTTCTTGTAGGTGAGAATGAGAAAAACAAAAGCAGTTGTGCTTGTGAGGTATAACCTATAAATTATACTTAAATAACTTTCCAAATATAAATCATGAAGCTACATAAAACCATTTTGATTTCATTATGCTAGTATAATAAATTTTAATTTTCAGGTACATATGCCCAAAGGCCTCAAGACTCTTAAACACAAAATAATCAAAAAACTAATTAATTACAAATGGGCAACTTTCTCAAATAACTCTAAGAACAGTACAATTAAGAAATAATACCCACGCGCTGCTGTTGAGCCCCCGCTGTGCCTGTGTGTGGTGTGGGTTCAGACTGCAGCACCAGAGCACATGCTTGTGCATAATGGGGGCCGACTGCTCCCCACCAGTGGCCTTTTTAGCCCTGAGCTACGTGGTGAGGGGTGGGGGTGGGGTTAAAAAAGAAAGAAGGAATACCCTATCTACAAAATGGAATAAAAGTGCTCAATGTACATGAAACTTAATTACAAGTATTAAAAATCAAAAAGAAAAACAGAAGAGTCTCATTTCTTAGGCTAGGTAATATCTCCAAATGTATTTGGGGAAAAACTGAAGATAAGGGTCATTACAAAGGCCTATGGCCCTAAGTGGGCCTTTTCTCTATCTTCCTTATTAAATTCATCCTCTTGGGCCTCTTCAGACCATTGAATTTGACTCATACATCTATTATATTAACTATTTCTTCCAGCTATGAGAGGCCTAGAAGTCTGGTAAGCATGCCTCTCATTCCTCTGAATGCCTGCTGGGAACCTTAAATAGACTAGGGGCAGTTCAGGGCTTGTAACATGACACAAGAGACCTCTCTCCATGGGTGCATATTTGTTAATCAGAACAGTTTTGCATATATTGGTTCCACAAGTTTCAAGTCCAACTGAGTGAACAATTGAGCCCTCTATGAGGAAATCTTAAGAGACTTAAGCAAAATGCTTTGCTATAATCTAAATATGCTTTATCTATGGCATTTTTTTGGCTTACCCACATAGTAATGCAACCATAAGAGACAATAATAATGGGATATTAGTCAACACTCCTAGTTTCAAGCATCAGAAACCCAACTAAAGCAGAAAAAGGGACTTCAATTGCTTACATAAATAGGAGGTCCATGGGGTGGGCTGGCTTCTGATACAGCGGGATCCAGGTCACACAGCTTATTAGAGGTAGAATCAGTACTAGAATTCACTTCAGGTCCTCTGACTCCCAGGGCAATTCTGTTTCCATTATGTGGTGCTACCTTTACCGTATCTCAATCAATATCTGAATTAAAATCAAAATGAAAAAAGAAGGGCATGTCTCCTCCCAGGGTTGCTCTCATAGGTTATTCTGATTTTACCTCTCAAGACCTGCATAGTTCATGTTCCTGAAGGAAACAGCAAAGGCTTTTGGGATTCCTTATGAAAGGGAAAACCATTGCTCTCTACTTGCTTGTATTCCACTTTGTGTCCTAAGCTAAGGGAGATGATTTGTCCATCAATTATTTGTCCATTACAGAAACACTACTTAGCATTTCCTAGGTTGCAGATGCTTTGATAGGCATTTGGAATGCAATGTGATGAAGATGTTGAGAATTGGAGACAAATGACAATTCAAACAGAAGGCCTAGTAAGCATACAAATATGAATACCTTTATTTGTTCATTCTTGTAATCAATATATATGTATTAAGCATGTAGTAAGTGCTAGGGACCATGTTAGGTGTCATTGGTAGGCATAAAAAAGTAGAACATATGTAGGAAACTGCAAATAGTTTAATATAGCAGAAGTTCAAGGTACGTGGGAGAATATGGGAACCAAGGGAAATCACCAGATACATTGGGGAAACTCTAGACATATTTGACATGAGAGCATGACGATCTGATTTTCATTCTAGGAGCTCCAGTTGTAGGTGTGTAGGTTGGGTTGCAAAGGATAGGGACTGGAGGTTGTGGGAATAGTTTCCAGGGGAGAGGGCAGACAGCTGTGCTAGGTAGGCAGTGGTGGTTTGGGTGGAGAGAGGTCAAAATTAGCAAGGCTTAGAACCTCGTTTAATGTGAAACGGATGGGAAGGAAGAGTCAAGATAGATTTGGGGCATTTGGCCAAATGGTGAGATCATTAACTGAGATTGGAACTCCGAGAAAAGCATTAGAATTATGTTCATGTTGTGTTCATATTACCTGGAGTAGTTCCTGGCCTATAGTAAGGGCTCAATTAACAATTTTTGAGTGAATAACTGATACAGCAAGGTTAATACAAAGTTATGTGGAAGTATTGGAAAGGGAATGCATCCTATCCTAATCCAAGAGGGTCATGGAAGGCATCCTGAAAGGTGATTTTTAGCCTAAGGTTGAAGAATGAATGGGAGTTAGCTAGGGAAGAGCTGTGTAATGTGTTTTATGTGATTCTGAAATTCCATCCAGGGCTTATCTGTCTTATTTTTTGGTGCTGCAACCCGCTCTACACTTCGGGCTTTTACTATTGAACTTCTGTTCCAGGAACCTCTTCTGTCTGTCTAGGGAGGCGATGGGTTGACTAGGTTGATGCGAATGATAATGATTGTCATAATAACTACTATTCATTAAATAGTTTGTTGTACCAGTCTATTTCAGCAGACCTCAGCCATAAACAATGAACACTGAGTCCTCAGGGCTTATTGCTGTTACTTAAGTTGTCACTTAGGTGCCAGTGAGGGTCCTTCCAGGTCCCCAGGATGGGGAAGGCTTTAGAAACTGTTACCAATTCTAAGAATCAAGAAGAAATGCTTCTCTGAGGTATATTTTAGATTTTTAAAAACTCTATTGATAAGTCAGATGTGATCATTTCTCTCTTTATTTGGGTATGTGTGTTCTCCCAAGTTACACAGAAGTTATGAGGATGCTTACAGGAAAACACACCCTACACTAAAACAAACAAACAGGAAAGCACCCATAAAAATAGAAATGAGGGAAAGGGGAAAATATTAGGTAAAGTGAATCTATGAATGTCCCAGATATATTTTGATGTTTAGAAAATTCTGTGTATTGCAAATTCTAATGCATTCAGCCATATTCTTAAATGAAGCACAAGTAATCTGCAGTCTGCCAACCATTTAGTTAAAACAAGTTGTGTGAATTATAATAAAATTCTTTCCAACCAAGTACACATTTTTAATGCAAGGAAATGTACTTCAGGGGAATATTAACATGACCAAAATCCTGATAATCTCAGAGATGTGGATAGCCTTGCCTTGCATAGTTACTCTGTAATAATAATTGGGAATTATCTAGTTTAATTCATTACTTAGAAAAGCATAGCAGCATTTACAAGTCTAAGCATCTATGATAATCTCTTCTATATGTCTAAAGTTTTTCTGTATGAATTTAAAATTCAGACATTCAGGAAACTCAGGCCACAGTTGGCTGACACTCTTCTGGCTGAAACACAAGGCAATCATGCTTTCAGTTTGCAAAATAACTATCACCGTGAGCAGCTCTGCCTTTTAAAAAAATTAGTATTTTTTTCTAAAATTCTGATGTTAACTAACTCTTTCCAGATGCTTCAATGCAATCTTATACTGACATCCTTATATGAACAGTCAGGAGATTCATTAATTCTCCCCCAAATGGCATCTGCGGCCTTTAATTAATGATATATTGTAATACATGTATAGATAGGGAAATGATTACGACAAGTAGAATTCATAAGAGGTAACTTCTGACAGTGGTAAATAAAAACTTTTTATAGTTTCAGAAAGAAGGTGATGCAGCAGTGCTCTCAGGGGTGATGAGAGAAGCCTTCTTGACGTTCCATAATGCCAATAGGAGTTCCTCCTGGAACCATCTCAGTGTGAAAGGAAAACTCTAGGTCCTGGCTCAGGGCCGTAGGCTGGTATGGCCATTTCATGAGGACGTTGCCAGTTTTAGAAAAAGTAATCTGTACTAAAATCTTGATTCAGCATTTGATTTTGTCTGTGTGTTTTCTACATTGACAATTTACGTCTTTAACAAGATTTTATACCTGATACGTCTGCAATTTAATGTGTAGTTGATTATGTCATTTTAAGCTAAAAATAACAAAATGTTAAAAGTAGGTTTGTATTTAGCATTATTAAATTCATTTGCCATGGTACTCTATTTCAAGGTATACTTCCTTAGATATGTAATTTAGGTTTCTGTTAGTTATTATTTAGGGTAATTTAGCATGAACTTCTGCTATTGAAAAACAACCTGAAAATCTCAGATACTTAGCACGACCAAAGTTTATTTCTTGTTCTTGTGGAGGCCTACCCCTCCATTTGGCAACTTGGCATAGCAGGCCTATTGCAGCCTGTAACAGTGACATATTGATACTGGTTCTAGGGTCACGGGAGAAAAGTATGTTACACCCCAGAGGTGACATGTGCTGCTTCCGCACATGTTTCTGTGGCTAGAACTAGTCATACGGCTCCATGGAACTGTGGCATGAACAGAAGGAGAAGCAAAGGAATATGTATTAAGTGGTATATTTTCTGCCATGCCATCTTGAAAGGTACTACATCAGTAATAACAAACAACTAGATTTTCAACTGTACAAGTTTTCTCTAATTATAAATGTGTTTAATTACACATTGATTAATGTGAATAGTTGACAAACCACACAAGCAGAGTAGTATAAAGGAAACCTACAGGGATCTAGGCACGTGGTTATGGTGCTAGCTTTGTGTTAGCTACTTTTGTAAATTTGTATTCATCGTTTAAACACTTTTACCTATTTTTTCTTCATTTGTAAAATAACTAGATCATATCTAAGATCCCTTATAGCTTCAAAGTTTAAATTTCTTTATTCTGCTCAAGCTATGACACAGGTATAATGTTTTCATCAGTAAACTCTGCACTGAAACAGAACCAAAAAAAGGATTAGGTATATTTGCAGTGTATCTTTGCATTTGTTGTTGTTGTTAACCAAGGATATGAAATGTTTACTGAGGAACCCAGAATTTAAACTGACAGCTCATGTCAGTGGTACACATGCTATTCTGATTCTTTTTTTAATTCAACAAAGATTTAATTGTTTGCTGTAGTACACAAACATTTTGCAAGGTGCTTAAGATATAAAAGTGGGTAGGTCTGGTAGGATTTTTCTTTGGAGGAACTAGAGTTCTAGCATTGGAGACAGACATAGAGAGATGAGTTCAGTGTGTGTTGGGACGTGTTGTGATGGTGGAACACACAAGCAGCTAATGGAATATGAGCCTGTACTTGTCACAGGTGAGGAGGTAAGAAGGGCTGTCTGATCTGAATCTCAAAATATGAGTAGGAATAATTTTGGAAAAAAGAACAGAGGTGTAAAAGAGCATGGGGAGATGTATCAAGAATCTTATTAGTACTGGGTCTCTGCTGTTTAACATGCTAGCCACAGCCATATGTTCAAATGCAGCTCAAAATGTAGCTCTTTCAAATTGAGGTTTAAGTGTAAAATGTATTCCAACTTTCAAAGACTTAATTCAAAATAGGAATGTAAACTATCTCTGTAATACTTTTAAAATATTGATTATATGACAAAGTGAATATTTTCGATGTATTAGGTTAAGTAAAATATGTTAATATAATTTATTTCACCTTTTTTATGTGGCTACTAGAAAATTTAAAATTACATATCTGGCTTGTGTACTATTTCTCTTGGATGGGGCTGTTCTAGGGCATAATTTATAAGGAAGATGTGCCAGGAATTGAGGCTGCAGAGGGTGGCAGGAATCAGGGTGTGGAGAGTTAGTGTTGTTCTTGTTTTTCTTTAATACTAGAGGCCCGGTGCACGAATTCATGCGCGGGTGGGGTCCAGCCAATCTGCCCCAATGGGGCCGATTGGAGGCGGGGCCGGTGGGGGAGAGGGGATGCAGGAGGTTGGCCACCGGCCCTGCCCTCGCCCCCAGTTGGGGCCTTATCGGGGCCGGGCTGGCCAGGGCGGGGAGCTGCGGGAGGTTGCCCGGCCCTGCCCCCAATTGGGGTGGGGGGTGGTGATCGGGGATGGGGTCAGCTGGGTGGAGGGGCTGCGGGCGGTTTTGGGGGGGGGGTGATTGGGCTGGTTGGCCGCCGCAATGCGTGTCATAGCGACCGGTCATTCTGGCATTCTGGTCGCTTGGCTCTTATATATATAGATATTTTTACTATATATCTGGTGCATGAAAATCCCTGCACTTGGGGGGTTCCCTCAGCCAGGCCTGTGCCCTCTCGCGGTCCAGAACCCCTCAGGGGATGTCCACCTGCCAGCTTAGGCCTGCTCCCCAGGGGATTGGGCCTAAGCTGGCAGTCAGACATCCCTCTGGCAGCCTGGGAGCCCTTGGGGATGTCCAATTATTGGCTCGCAGCCGTCAGCCAGGCTTGCGGCTGAACAGAGCTCCCCCTGTGGAAGCGCACTGACCACCAGGGGGCAGCTTCTATGTTGAATGTCTTCCCCCTGGTGGTTAGTGCATGTCACAGTGACCAGTCGTTCTTGGTCATTCCGCCGTTAGGGGTCAATTTGCATATTACCCTTTTATTATATAGGATTGATTTCAGAGAGGAAGGGAGAGGGAGAGAGAAATAGAAAAATCAAAGATGAGAGAGAATCATCGATCGGCTTCCTCCTGCAGCACCCCTAATGGGGATCACACCTGCATCCTGGGCATGTGCCCTGACCTGGAATTGAACCGTGACCTCCTGGTTCATGGGTCGATGCTCAACCACTGAGCCATGCCGGCTGGGTGCTATTAAAGAAGCTATGTCTTTACTATTTAAACTGGAGAACTTTAAACAGCAGTCACAGGTCATGCTTGCATTTTAGTTAGCTCTGGGCTAAGTGGATAATGGTGTGCCTGGCTCTGGAATGGAGGCTGGGATACTGGCCTGAAGGCAGTTGCAGTATCCAGGGCATCAAATATGAGGGTTGCACAAGAGCAGTGGCAGTAACTGTGGGGATTAGGAGTTGGAGTATTGGAGCAAGGAGTCAAGGGTGACTCTCAGGATTCTGTCTTGAGTGACTGGTGAGTAGTTGTGTCACAAAGTGAGATTTTGAGTTTTGGAGAAGTAGGCTATGCATTCGGGAAGATAACAGTGAGTTCAGTTTTAGAAATGTTAATGTGGCTTTGTTGTGGCACATTCAGAAGATGTTTATGTATATGAATCTGAAGCTCTGGAAAGAGAGAGAGATTTGGGAGTGACCTGGTGGTGGATAAACAATGGGACTCTATGTAATCACCTACAGAGAATACAGAAGAGAAGCATAGGAGGCAGAAATGATTGCCTGAGTAGGATCAACATTTAAAGATGGACCAGAGGAAAATATATGAATAGATATATTTATAGTTGATTTCATAATATATAAAAGTATACAGTATGTCCTCACTTAATGTCATTATTAGGTTCTGTGAAACTACGACTGGGAATCAGTTATTTTTTCTCATCAAAATTGTACAAAATGGCATTATTCAAAGACCTGCAGTATGGCTATAATCTATAATAATAAAAGTGTAATGTGCTAATTAAATCAGATGTCCTCCAGATGACCTTCTGGACGAAGCCAGGGCTGTGAAGGAAGCCTGGGTCCCAAGTGCCTGCCAGTGGCCAGAGGGAAGCTGGTGCTGGCAGCCCGGGGAAGGAAGGCCTACTCTCGCACGAATTTCGTGCATTGGGCCTCTACTTGATTCCATAAAAGATCAGTTATTTTTATTATAATTAATATTAAAAGTACATTTCTATTACTAGTAATACCAGTGTTGGCATTATACAGGAAATATATTTCAATAATTATTTGATAATTTTTAATCATTGTATAACTAATCATTTCTATTAAAATAAGCAAAAAGACGTATAATGAAGCCAATTTTGCCATAGGTTAATTGATACAAACAAGAGCTAAGTTCCTACACCATATTTCTATTCACAAAACATCAACAAACTTCTAAATAAAGACTCCAAACACTTTTAATATTAAACATTGAAATAAATGTGAGCTATACATACATTTATGAAAGGTGAATAAAAACAAGAAAGATTATTTTCCTACCTGCTTATTCCAGTTCAGGGTTGCAGGTGGCTGGAGCCCATCCCAGCAGCTCAGGGTGCAAGGAGGTCCACCCTGCACAGGACGCCCTTCCTTCCTAGTGCGTCCCACACCCCACACTCACAGACGGGGGCAGCGTAGGCAGGCCAGTTCACCTAATGTGCACATCTCCAGGATGTGGGAGGCAATCAGAGCCACTGGAGAGAACCCATGCAAAGGTGGGGAGAATGTGCAAACTCCATAGACAGTGGCCCTGGTTGGGAATCGATTTTTTTGTCTCATCAACATTATATGAAATGACATTACAGTAGGTCCTTGGGTTACATTGGAGATCTGTTCCTACAGCGCTACGTAATGCGATTTTTGCCGTAAGTCGGAACCCACCTACATAAGCCCCTACGTCACTCACATGGAGCACATACACAGCAGTAATGAAGTGAAACAGTAAAAAAAATTTAAAAGAAAGATAATTCCTGACCTTTACTTGTGGTAAATAAATAATAAAAAACATAAAGCACATATGTACATATGTCAAAATAATGGAACTTTTTGTTTATATAAATAAATGGGAGATGGCAACATAACCACGAAATGACGTACATCGAGTCTGATTTAACTGAGGACTGCCTGTATTACCAATCTGCTATATGGCCATAATTGATTCAATAAAAGATAACTAATTTTTATTATAGTTAATATGAAAAGTATACTTCTGTTAATAATAATATCTGTTTGGCATCATGCAAGAAATATTTTCATAATTATTTGATATTTTAAAAATAATTATGTAACTGATAACTCCTATTAAAATTAATTTCTACTTTGTTAATATTAGTAACAAAACTAATTCCTATTAAAATCTAAGAATTTGTAGCAGTTGTAATATCAGCACTTGTAATTTTGTTGGATGTGTAGAAGATTTTCAAATTAATGTGAACTGATATAATACTTGCAACTTATTAAGGAACCATTTTTTGCACAAAATAAGAATGATTACTTTAATGTAAAATTTTACTTATAAAATGTTGATATAATAATACATGGTATAGTGCATAACACACAGAATTCTATGTCAAATAATAAGCATACTGGCAAAATTTTTCCAAAAATTATGAATAGATGGTGACCAGGCTGTAACCTTGAATAAGCAATAAGTTTGCTAGCACATTCTCATTGGGTGTATGAGCTATGACTTGTCTGAGCAAAACCTCAGAAAGCCCCTATTGCAAGGGATGAATGTGTAGCAGTTCTAAAAGAAGGATGTTATCCTCAGTGTCAGAAGCAGCAAATTTGCTATCAAATCTGTGTTATGGACTGAATGTTTATAGCCCCCAAATTCACATGTTGAAATCCTAACACCCAGTGTGATGGTATTAGGAGGTGTGGCTTTTGGGAAGTGATTAAGCTTTGCCTTCTTGAATGGCATTAGTGCTGTAATAAAAGAGACCCCAGAGAATTTCCTGCCCCTCTGTTATGTGTGGATACATTTAAAAAAGAAGGGGGCGGGCGGGCCTTTGAAGCAGGAAGCAAGCCCTCACCAGACATTGAATTTGCCAGGGGCTTGACCTTGGACTTCCCAGCTTCTAGAACTGTGAGAAATAAGTTGTGTTGTTTATAAACCACCTAATTTATGGATAGCAGCCTAAGACAATTGGCTGTAGGAGACAGCTTTGATTTTGGCAGATAGGGGCTCTTGTCAATGCATGTGAAAGTAATATTAATGGAATGGTGTGGGACAGGCAGATATAGTTATGTACTGATGAGTAAATAGAGTAAGAGTTGAGAACATGGAAACAATGAGTGTAGAAGCTTTGAAGAAGCTTATCCAGAGACAAGAAGTAAAATAAGCTAGAAGCAGGTCAAGGAGAGCTTTTAACATGTTGATCCGCTGAAGAAAAGGAGTCATGATTTTGGAAATTGTGTGCTGGGCGAGGCTTGAGCGTGGAACAAAAATACCATAGTTTCCCCCATTCGCAGTGTTTTCACTTCTGTGCTACCCTCAGTGACCAAAAATATTAAATTGTCATACTGAAATGTTTGCCAGTTTGATGAGTGAAAAATGATGAAGCCATATTTTTCCAATTATCCTTGGAGTCTCTAAGAATAGATAGCACATGGGGGATAAGTTCTCAGAGAAATACAGCCCCAAAAGGGAGTTAAATATTGATTTAAAATATATGGTAAATTTATTAAAATTGAAAATGAAAAAATATGAGCATACATGTGTGTTAGTGAATCAGAATATTTTGAATGTCTTGTTTGATTTTGGTTGTTTACTGAATGATGGATTTGGCTACTACCCCCAAGGAAATCGGGGTAGGCTTTCTTTTGATAGGTTTTATTTAACAACAAGAGTGGTAGTCTTGACTTCTTTCCTGATAAAATCACATCAAAGGTGAGCTCTGGTTCTTAGAAGCTTTTTTTTACATACTCTTAGGAATTCTTAGAAATTCTTTCTTTCTCTTTGTAATTATTTTTGGCTTTCCATTTTGTTTGCTTCTCTCTCTTTATTTTTAAAATAAACATTTTTTGAAATGACCAGTTCCTAGAGGCTTAAAGAAGACCCTGATGACTAAGGTTTGGGGTTTTTTTGTTTTGTTTTGTTTTTTTTACTTTTTCCTTGCCCTTTTATTTCCTTATTTTGTCTTCTTATTTTTTTAATTAAATCTTTATTGTTCAGATTATTACAGTTGTTCCTCTTTTTCCCCCCCATAGCTCCCCTCCACCCAGTTCCCACCCTACCCTCTGCCCTTACCCCCGCACTGTCCTCATCCATAGGTGTACGATTTTTTTCCAGTCTCTTCCCGCACCCCCCACACTCCTTTCCCTCTGAGAATTGTCAGTCCACTCCCTTTCTATGCCCCTGATTCTATTATATTCACCAGTTTACTCTGTTCATCAGATTATTTATTCACTTGATTTTTAGATTCACTTGTTGATAGATATGTATTTGTTGTTCATAATTTTTATCTTTACCTTTTTCTTCTTCCTCCTCTTCTTAAAGGATACTTTTCAGCATTTCATATAATACTGGTTTGGTGGTGATGAACTCCTTTACCTTTTTCTTATCTGTGAAGCTCTTTATCTGGCCTTCAATTCTAAATGATAGTTTTGTTGCATAGAGTAATCTTGGTTGTAGGTTCTTGCTATTCATCACTTTGAATATTTCTTGCCACTCCCTTCTGGCCTGCATAGTTTCTGTTGAGAAATCAGCTGACAGTCGTATGGGTACTCCCTTGTAGGTAACTGACTGTTTTTCTCTTGTTGCTTTTAAGATTCTCTCTTTGTCTTTTGCTCTTGGCATTTTAATTATGATGTGTCTTGGTGTGGTCCTCTTTGGATTCCTTTTGTTTGGGGTTCTCTGTGCTTCCTGGACTTGTAAGTCTATTTCTTTCACCAGGTAATTTGTGAAAGAAATGCAATATGTAGGGGAAGTTTTCTGTCATTATTTCTTCAAATACATTTTCAATATCTTGCTCTCCCTCTTCTTCTGGCACCCCCATAATTCAGATGTTGGTACACTTGAAGTTGTCCCTGAGGCTCCTTACACTACCTTCATATTTTTGGATTCTTTTTTCTTTTTGTTTTTCTGGTTGGGTGTTTTTTGCTTCTTCGTATTTCAAATCTTTGACTTGATTCTTGCGATCCTCTATTCTGCTGTTGGATCTCTGTATAATATTCTTTATTTCAGTCAGTGTATGCTTAATTTCTAGTTGGTCCTTTTTCATATCCTCGAGGGTCTCACTAGATTTATTGAGGGTTTCACTAAATTTATCGGCGGTTTCTAGAAAATTCTTGAAAAACCTCATAACCATGGTTTTGAACTCTATATCCAGTAGTTTGCTTTCCTCCATTTCTGTCATTTGTGACCTGTTTCTTTGTCTCCGCATTTTGGCTGGTTCCCTGTGTTGATAGAGTGGCTTTGTGTGCTAGGTGTCCTATAGGGCCCAGTGGCTCAGCCTCCCCAATTATCTGAGGTGGACACTCTTGGTGCACCCCTTTGTGGGCTTTGTGCACAGTCTTGTTGTAGTTAAGCCTTGATTGCTGTAGGTATCACTGGGAGGGATTGACCTCCAGGCCAATTGGCTCTGAGAATCAGCTGTGTCTGTGGTGGGAGAACTTTTGTTCTGGAGACACCCTTATGGGGCAAGACTTGCTTCAGTGGGGCTTTGGTGCTCACTGAGTCTGCCCCCTGAGTGTCCCTTATGGATCTGAGGAGTTGTAATCTGGATGGTCCCACTCTGACCACTGGGTACACTGGCTCTTGGATCTCTAAGGAGGTGCTAATTTAGCCTCTTCCTGAGGCTACCCAGCAGGAGCTATGGAGAGATCTTCAGATTCCTCTTCTTTGTTTGGGGTTTGGAGGTGCCCAGATGAGGCCCAGCTGTGAAGCAATGCAAGCTGCTGTGGGGCCTTGGGGTTTCTTTTGGATGTTCTGGGTCTCTCTGACCCAGCTGCAGTTTTTTAAGTAATTTTAGATTGCAAAGGGCCAGGGCATTCATATGCAAAAGCCTCTGCACACAGCTTGGGTGGGGTGGGGTCTCGAAATCAACAGGGCGGAGCAAACAGCTAAGGCTGATCCTCAGCCTGCTGGGAGAAGCCCCGGGTCTCAGTGTCCCGCTGTAACCGCTGCAAGCACCTCTGAGAGAAAGCTGCCCTCGAGTTCTGCCGGATGCCAGACAGTTCAGTTTCTCCCCGTATGAGTCTGGGTCCCCAGAGACTCGCCTGGAACTGGAGTTCAGAGCAGTGGGGAGCTTGTGTCTCCCTCCCGATTAAAAAAGACAACCGTGTCCTCAGTTGCCAGCCCTTTCCGCGTGCGCCTCCATACCTCTGCACTTTACTTCCGCACCTCCTCTGAGTCTCAGTGTGCTTTTCTCTTTCCTTCTAGTTGTAGAATTTCCACTCAGCCAGCCTTCCTGTGGTTCTGGATAATGTCCGTTTTGTCTTTTAGTTGTATTTTTGAAGTGGTTGTGCGAGGCAGCAATTTCTGGTGTTTACCTATGCCGCCATCTTGGTTTCCTCCCAAGGTTTGGGTTTTGTTGATGACAGGCAGTGGGAAATTTTTTGTGCATTCACTTTTAATAACATTAAAATGGATTAAGCTACTGAGATTTCAGGGGAAATCCATCATTCAGTAACCAACCAAAATCTGACAGGACATTCAAAATATTCTGATTCACTAACATTCATATATGTTGATATTATAATCGGAATAACAGTTGACAGTCGACACTAAAGTTGGGAAGCAATGTTCAACATGTGATGTTGATCTTTTCCTACCACAAATGTATGGGACTGTCTTATAAAGCCACTTGATTATGGATTTATGACAGGAGAGGCAGGCTCTGCTCCATTCCCCTTTCTCTTACACTGCAGGCAGTGTTGAGGTGCACTTGGGTAGTGCTCGCTACATGGCTGTCAGATGAATGCACACCAGTGTTCCCTTTGTTTTCACCCTGAAATAGAAAGCTCCTGCGTAAACGGAGAAATATAAAGCTGGGAAGCTTTCTGAGTATTTTGACCAAGACCTGACTCTCTAGCAAGTCAAGGAACTGACCATAGGTCTAACACAGGCTAGACCAGTGCTGATTGCCAGTCTTAATTTATGGACACTTTTGTAACTCATGATTGCACAGTCTCTCTGGCTTATGTGTTTTAGTGCTTAGTGTCTTAGGCATTCAAGGATTTTTTAAAATATATTTTCGCAAAATTCTTGCTTGCTGAAACTTTGCACAGTAGAGGAACATAATTTTCTTAATAATAATTTTTAAAATTATTATTAAGAATATGTGGTCTACTCTCTACAAATCTTCTCCCCAAGAGCTTATATGCAATGTTTCTAATGAGTTAGCAAAATTATTTTATTAGGACAACTAAAAGCGGCATTGATCCTAAGAGTCTGGTACCAATCAGAAGTTACGTAACTCTAAAGTAAGTCGCAATTTTCCTAGCATATCAAAATGTTAGGGCTGATTAATATGCAGGATAGGATAGGCCATGCTCTGCTAACAGAGGGGTCCCCTGAAATCTCAGTAGCTTAATCCTTGGAAAGTTTATTTCACAATCAGATAGAGACAGAGTAGAGTCCTCCATCCACAATTATAACATCTGGGACTTGTGGCTGCCAAGGTTCCTGCAGCAGGCCAAGAAAGAGAACTGGAGGGTCTCTAAGAGTCAAGTCTGGGAGGGGCTCAGTCTTTCTGGTTAGATTCCATTAACAAGAGCACAATCACATGACCCCCAGTCTCTACATTTAGGGTAGGGACACACACTTGCCTTCCTTACCAGGAAGATGAGAATGAAGCAGGTTTTGCTTTTCACATAGCATTTTTCTCCCACATAGATTATTCTTACTGGCCTAGATATGAACTGGCAAAGTTGGTTGATGAAAGTGATAGTCTGTATCATTGTCCCAAGATAAACTCTACCAATTTGGTCTGTCTGATTAACACATTATGTTATAGAAGTTTCATGTGCTTAGACCCGTGGAATTGTGTTTTTAGCTTTGCCAACTGATATCTTATTTTTATCCAACTCTATTCCAATGTCCTTTTAAGTTCCCCTCCATCTGTTTTACCTCCTTTATTCCATAGCCATGGTTAAAAAATGCATTGGAGATGCTTGGGAAGAATGAGCCATTTTCTTGACTAAATGGATGAATTTTATGCAAGATTCAACATTGGGGAAAAAGGGAATAAGAATGGAGAAATTGATCACATTTAATCTATTCTTCTGTTGCCTTTTGCTATTCCCCATCATTTCTACTTAGTTTAACATTATATGCCACTTTAACTTGGGTGAGGAGTAAAATAGTTAAATATTTCAAGTATTTATTTGTTATGCAGAGGCATAAGGAGGAGGCAAGAGTGGGTGTAGGATTGTGGGAAGCACAAAGGAAGAGGGGAGGGAGAAGAAAGGTTAAAGTAAAACATATTCATAACATTGCATTTGATGAGCTGGACTCAGTAGAGGTAAACTACTAAAACAGTTTTATTTTCCACACCACTGCCTTCACCAAGTTCAGCCTAATCATTCCTCCTCATCCAGAGTGAAATTCCAAGCAGCCCCATAGCTTTCCAGGTCATTTTCAAGCGCAGTCCAGTCTAATGGCAAAGCTCCCATCTCTCTCTTCAGAAAAGGGTACAGTCTTGAAAGCTTGTAGTGCAATAGTGGAGCAGGGAGCAAGGGGTAACAAGGGTTAGGTAGGGAGGAGGGAAGTTAGGTAAGGGGGAGCAAAGGATTTCTTTCACTGGTAGAGATGGAATCTGGCATTAATGACTTCTGGGTGACCAATATCCAGATGCTAACATTTTTCTCATGAGGGTACTTTTGTGGTCTTCCCTTCACTTCTCTTCTCTTCTCTTCTCTTCTCTTCTCTTCTCTTCTCTTCTCTTCTCTTCTCTTCTCTTCTCTTCTCTTCTCTTCCTTTCTCTCTCCTTTTTAAAAATATTTCTACTGATTTCAGAGGGGAAGGGAGAGGGAGAGAGATAGAAACAGCAATGATGAGAGAGACTTATTGATCGGCCACCTCCTGTGTGCCCCCCACTGGGGATCGAGCCCACAACCCAGGCATGTGTCTTTGACCAGAATCAAACCTGGGACCCTTCAGTCTTCAGGCCGACGTTCTATTCACTGAATCAAACTGGCTAGGGCTTGTGGTTTTCTTAGAGTTTTACCACTAATGATGTTTGACCAAAGGCCCCAGGAATGGGTGATGTCATATCTGATGGGTGGGTCTCACCCCAGGGTCTCTGTATTCTATGATATATTTATAAGTTCTTTCTGTCGAGGTCCACTCATCCACTGTGGAATACCTGTGGGTGGGTGCTTCTCAAGGTACTCACAGCCAGCTGCTTTCTGGTGAGCGCCCATCCAGGCTGCAGAAAACTCACAATTCTCCTTCTGTTATCCTATTTTCTGCTCCATTGCTACAGCTTTTTCCATCTAGTCTTCAGCCTTTAGAGTTTAGGGGTATTCTCTAGCTCTCTCTCCCCCCAATCCAAGGAGACACATGACAAGTTGTCTAGATGGTTTCCTACCCCCCACTCCCCTGCCAACTTCCTTTATGGGGAGTCACTCCTTGTCTTCTCTAGGAAGGAGGGAAAGGCAGCCTCCAGAGAGTTTATATCTCTAGGAACACAGTGATTCTTAGCCATTACTAATATAAGTAGTGTGGAGGGGTTGGTGAGCAAATTCATCTCACTGTCTCACAGCATATCCAACATCTATCTTTTGTAGCTATTATTACTGACAATGGGAAGTATTCCATTTAACATTCTATTTCACATTCACTTCTTTTGAAACAACAATGATACCTATGAGAGGGTTTATTAGTATACTAGAAGCCCGTTGCACGAAGTTTCGCGCAATAGGCCTTCCTTCCCCTGGCCGATGGCACCGGTTTTCCTCCGGCACCTGGGACCCAGGCCTTTGGTCTGGCCACAGCAGAGAAGCCAAGCCTCTTCAGTCTTCAATCTTCAGTCTTCAGTCTTCGCTCCTCGCCTGCGTATGCAAATTAACCGCCATCTTTGTTGGGTTAATTTGCATAGTTGCTCTGATTGGCTGGTGAGTGTAGCAGAGTGACACCAATTTGCATGCTTCTCTTTTATTAGTGTAGATGGTATGAACTATTTGTTCACAATGAGGGCTCAGTGGCAAATCACAAGTTCAAATTGGAGCATGTTCATTGCTTCTATATCTCCCCGGACTGTATATTGATCATAACAAGCTTTCGTGGAATCTTTCCTTGGTTCCAGGCCCTCTTCTGAGCCCATTGCCTGTAATAACTTATTTAAGCCTCACAGTGGCTCCATGAGGTAGGTACTGTTAATTGTCCTCACTTTACAGATAGGGAACTTGAGTCAGAGAGAGGTTAAATAACGCACCCAAGGTCACCAGCTAAGGTAGTCTGATCCAGAGTCGGTGCTCTTACCCTCTCTATTCTTCAGCTTAATAGTGTGTGATTAAGCTAACTGCATAGGAAAAGGTTGCAGCTTGTTTTCCTCTGAGGAAGGAAACAAGCCAGTAAGCTAGCAGCAGCCATCTGCCACTGGCCTGAGATCTCAGTGCACTACCACAGCGCAGGAGGTGTTCCCAGATGGGCATAGGGGGAGCCTCTGGGCAGTGCCAATCAACAGGCCTTTGTGGAATGCACAAGGGCCAGGGTTTCCTCGTCTTTTGGGAACACACTCTCCTGGGGAATTTGAAGGAAAGGAACACCCAGCCTCTACTTACTGGGAGATTTATCTCTGCCAGCTTCCACATTCTCCCCAGCAAGCGGAACCCTCACAAAAGAACTCTCTGTACATAGAAACTGCCGTGACCCAGAAAGTAGGTTTGTTCCCTGCCTGTCCCCTCTTCTCTGTCAAGTTCTGAGAGCCTAGGCATGTTCAGAAAAGAACGGGGGTGGGCCAAGAGCACATTCCCAAGAGAGCTCTGATTTACATTGGGACAAAAGGCATAAACTATCTTCATTCAGGGATTCAATAATACTACTTATCAAATTTAAAAGTACCGATTTATTAATGTGTCTTGGTATAAACAGCGGTTCTCAACCTGTGGGTCGAGACCTCTTTGGGGGTCGAACAACCCTTTCACAGGGGTCGCCTAAGACCATCGGAAAACACATATATAATTACATATTGTTTTTGTGATTAATCACTATGCTTTAATTATGTTCAATTTGTAACAATGAAAATACATCCTGCATATCAGATATTTACATTATGATTCATAACAGTAGCAAAATTACAGTTATGAAGTAGCAACAAAAATAATTTTATGGTTGGGGAACTGTAACCACAACATGAGGAACTGTATTAAAGGGTCGCGGCATTAGGAAGGTTGAGAACCACTGGTATAGAAGTAAAAATTGGATGTTACCCAGGCAGGTTGGGAAAGGGAAGCCTGGATAAAGAATGAGAGGGGAATTACAAAGTGGTGCTCTGACATGCCCCTGCCAGGAGAGTCTGCAGGGTTCTGGGGAGAATCTCTGTCTACTGACTTTTCAGAACTATAGGCAACCTTGTAAGGAGGGTTTACCATGGGGAGGTCAGGATTTGCCCGTCACAAGTGTGTAGAGCTGCAGTTGATTTTTTATTTTTAATTGAAAATTTTTTGTGTCATTGTAGATTCATATACAGTTGTAAGAACAGAGAAATCTTGTGTGCACTTTATCCCGTGTCCCCCAATGGTGACATTTTGCCAGACTCTAGCACAGTGTCACACCAGGTTCTTGACATGGACACAATCCATTGATCTTTTGCAGAGTCCCCAGTTTTACTTTAATTCGTTTTTCTGTGTCTGTATTTAGTTGTATACAATTTTTTCATGTCTATGCAATGTTACTACGTATTCACCACTGAACTATTTTGTAGTTCAGCACCACAATGATCCTTCATGCTGTTGTTTAAAAGCTGTATCCACCCCTCTGCTGTACCTAACCTCTAGCAGTCATTAGTCTATTTTCTAAGTCTAAAATTTTGTCATTTCAAAATGTTATAGAAATAAAATCATTCAGTATATAACCTTTTGGAATTTGTGTTTTTCATTGGGCTTGATACACTGCAGATTCTTCCAGATTGCTGCATCTGTCAGTATTGCCTGGGATAGCATTCCCACCATGTGGATGTCCCACAGTTCGTTTACCCATTCACTTGTTGAAGGACATCTGGCAGACTTGCTTTTGACTTTTTGGGTTAAAGAAGGATTGGCCTTCTGGTGACTGTTTTGACTGTATCTCTCTCTTTTTTTTTTTACCACTGAAAACTTCTGGATTGGTATATATCATATCTTGATAGAAGAAAAATCCATCCAATGTATTCTTTATGTTATTAGGGGCTTATTATTGTTTCAATTGAATTACTATTCTATCCTTGGTTTTCCTACAGTGGAAAAACACCAGGTGACATTTTATAATGTCACCGACTGTGTACCTTTCCTTACAGAGTGAATGAACAGTGCCTTTTAGGACTGCAGTCCATGCTTTTTCAGGTTTTGTTATGAGTAGTTGCACACACCTGAGAGGCTCAGGCCATGAAGAATTCTAGAGTAGACACTGACACCAAGCCTCCAATTAACCCCTGGTTACTTTGGCTTCGTGGGGTCTCTATTAGCAAACACTCTGTTAGAAGGTTAAGTCCTGTAAAGAAAATTGTAGGCCTACCAGTGAGGGGGACAGAGAACCAGGGGGTTAAGGTTTAAAATAAGGAAGAAAAAGTGATTCAAAGAGTTTGCCAAAAAAGTTTTGGTTAGTTTGTCCTTAAGATATTTGGGAATAGATTGGATCAAGCTATTTAACTTTTGCTTAGAAATTTTTTCTCATGTATTGATAATTAACTTGGCTTCAGCCAAGAGGTCATGTAGGCCACTGAATTGTGTGTTTGGGCTAACAAAGAATAGCTTTTCTCTCAGTGTAGGTAGTTGCTAAAGTAGTAAAGGCCACAAGTATGTAACAATAAATTTTAGACTATTGGAGCAAACTGAGGAAGTAAACAGAAGTCTTTACAAGGTATTCCTATTGATTTGTCTTCTTTTTGGGAAGGTCAAAGAATGTTTCCATGGCAGTGAAACAAGCCAATTAATATCAATCCAATGATACTCAGTGATCATATTATCCAGCTTTTTGAGTATTGACAAGTGGGAGTGATGGTCCAGATTGACAGATGCGGCACAGAAGCTGGAAGTTGGAGACAGAAATTTATCTGGAGTCTGTCCACTCACTCGCAGTGGCGGTTGAGAGTTGCTGCTTCTCTGCTGCTTTTCCTTTGGGGTAGGATGCAGTTTGATTTTTTGTTTGTTTTAAATGTCATCTTTTAATTATAGTTTGGATAATGATGAAGAGAAATGCAATTTGGTTTTGAAAGTAAATCTTAAAAGGCTCACTGTCTCCTTTATCTACTGCTTAAAACAACTCCCACTAGTAAAGAGTATTTCATTAATTGTCATTACTTGGGAATTATGGAATTAGAACAGCTGACATTTCTTTTATCATTCATATATTTAAGTGACAGTGGCATTACTTACTCTAAATTAAGTTCCTTTCATGGTTAAAAAATGATTACAGTGTGACAAGAAATAGAGCACTATTAACTTTTATTTTGGACAGCGATTTTTCTAATTGAGGTATGAAAGCATACTTTTTCAGGCTACAAGGCGGCAAGTATTATTCCTTGGTTTCATAACGGAAAGAAAGAAAGAAAAACATCTAACTAATACCTCAGGAGTTTTTGCTGTGGGTTAAGATGTTGGAAAGGTGCTTCAGTGGGTTTTGGGGTCTTCCACATGCAGAAAGGAAGAAAGCATTCCTTCAAGCTGCTTATTCAAGTATTGTAGCCAGGGGGCCTTCCCTTCTGCAGCGAGGGGCTGGCCCAAGTGACTCTCTCAAGTTGGAACCTACTCTGCAAATCTGTGTTTCATGGCAAATGGAGTCAGAGTAATAAAGGGCCAGTGGTATCTGTCAAAGAGCGGTGTTGTCCCTGTCACCTAAAGGCAATACTCCTATCTTTTTGGCTCAGAGAACTTACTGACCTTCTGTCTACTTCTGCTCTTTTTTTTCCTAAAAGACTGCTCAATTCTAGTTAGTGTTTTGCTTGTGGCCCTGTTTTGATAGTTCTTGTAAATAGGGAAACTTAATGATACATTTAAAGCAAATAAAAACGTACCCCAACACTAACAACTCTATACAGCATTTGACAGTTTCCTTAAATACCTATTATGGACATAACTCATCTTATGAAAATGGGTGTATGAAGAATCTACATTTAGTTGAAAGTGATTCTTGAGTTCATGACCATCTTTTGTGCACTTAAAAAGAGATTTTGTTTTTTAAAAAGTCTCATCTGCAAATTTGGGGGATGTATTGTTACCTGAAGCTTTGTATGCAATTTAAAAAAATGCAACAAATAATCAAAGCAATTTCTATCTCAAAAATGAAAAAGTGGTCTGCCGGGAGCCGGTCCATCCTTGCTGCAGAGAAGAAACATCTGCACAGCATATGTTTCGAGGTACCTGACGTATATGGCATACTGTTCTTAATGTTTACTCTCCTTAGTGCCATGTGTTTTGACCAAGGTCACCTCTCCGAGAAAGGTTGTTTCCCCAGGTGGGGATCTTTCCCTGAGGTTAGGGAGGGGACACAACCCCTTAATTAAGTGCCAGGCGGGTAGTTAAGCTACATAATCTTTACTCCCTGGAATGGAGATAAGAAACGCCCTAACCTTTGTAATAGAAATTGACAGGATTAAAATTGGCTGGTATAAATTCGGATGTAACAAGACAATAAACAACACAACCTGATCACATCCTCATCAGATCCTCATCAGAACTTCAGATCCTAACCAGAACCTAGCCAGAGAACATGGCAAAAGATCCTGGACAGAACCTGGCTACAGAACTTCACTGGAGAGCCTAGACAGAACATGGCAAAAGAACCTGGATAGAACCTGGCTGGAGAACCTGGCTAAAGAACCTGATGACCGAACCTGGCGGGAGAACCTGGAGAACCTGGCTGGAGAACCTAGCGAGAGAACGTGGCAACAGAACCTGGCTGGAGATCCTAGACAGAACTTGG
>NW_005871307.1:35882-138226 GCF_000147115.1 Myotis lucifugus
CAAATCATTCTTGGTTCAGCCTACCTTAAAGTGAACATTCCTTGAGAACATGAACTCTAGAGCTACATGTGGCTCATATTCTAGATCTGTCGTTTATTAGTTGTTAGACTAATCCAATGCCATTCCCAGCCCCATTTTCCCTTGCATGTAGGAGCAGCCAAGTGACAGTTCTGGGCAGTGAAATGTAAGGGGAAGTTTAGGGGCCTTTGGGATAGTTTTTGTTTCCCTATGAAAGCACAGGCATGAGAACCACTAGAACCATTCCTTCGTTCCTCTTGCCTGTAATGTGATGACAGCAGGTGGATAGGCCATTTGCAGTTATGAAGTCACTATAATAAGGATGAAAACTAAACTAAGGATGGTGGAGCAAAAAGAGAAAAAACAAAAACAAAAACAGGGCTCCTTGATGCCATTCATGAGCTGTTGTACTGAACGTGGAAACGGCCACCTTGAGAACCTTGTATGGACATGAAACATCTATTACTCAGGCAATTATTTTTAAAAAAAAAACATATTTTTATTGGTTTTAGAGATGAAGGGGGTGGAAAACAGAGAGAGAAAGAGAGAGAGAGAGAAACAGAGAAACATCAGTGATGAGAGAGAATCATTGATCAGCTGCTTCCTGCACGCCTAACACTGGGGATCAAGCCTGCAACCCGGGCATGTGCCCTGACCAGGAATCGAACTGTGACCTCATAGATCGCGCTCAACAACTGAGCCATGCCGGCTAGGCTCAGGCAGCTCTTAATAAGATTTTCTGTAGCTCACAGCCAGAGCTTTTCTGGGTAGCTATGTAATCATGGACAAATTAGTTAACTCTCTCAACTTTGGTTTTGTCATCTATCAAGTGGAACTAATAATAGTGACCTAACAGAGTTGATGTGAGGATTAAATGAGTTAATGTCTTCAACACATGGTGAGCTGATAATTTTTTCTTCCAGTTCCTTTCTTCATGTAATATTGTTTATCTGGAAGCATATATTGAATGGTTTTTTCACAAATATAGCACAGTGAATATCTGTTGAGTAAATTAAATGATTATCAGGATAAAAAAGTAGTCAAGCAGACTTTGCAAGACAAGCTACTATAGTGGCTTTCGACAGATTTTTAACAACTGAGACAGTGGAGAAGGAATTTATCTGATAATGAAGGTATAATTAGGAGAGAAAATTTTTTGAAAAGTAGCTCTGGGCGATAATAACAGTTTTCCATGGTGGTGGTAGGTTTAAAAATAGCCATCAATTCCAACCTTACCATTATTTTTTCTCTACTTGTTAAAATGTAACTTCACCATATGATTTGTTTGCTTTGGCCAATAAGGATAGTGGTAAATTTGATGCATGCAGAAGCTTGAAAGCTTTGTACATTGAAACTTGCCCTCTTCGTGCAATTAGATCCTTACCACCACCACGTGCATGAGCCTGAGCTAGCTTGTTGATGAGAGAGAACCAAAGTGTCTAGCCAACAGGCAGCCAACATCAGACCTGTGAATGCCAGCTGACCATACATGCATGAGTAAATCCAGTTAAGCTCAGAGTGCCAATCTTATTGAGTTAAATGAATATTTGTCTTAAACCACTGAGTTTTGGAGAGGTGTATGCAGCAAGAAATAACTGACATAAGGGTTGTTTTTGGAATCCCTAGTGCCATGTGTCTCCAGATGTGATGCCTAGAGGAGGGGAAAAGGAAACCATATCACTTTTGTGATGCCAGTTTTCCAGTTGGGTTCTAGAACCTAAATCTAATCTTGAAGAAATATTAGACATTGTCAAATTGAGGAGCATTCTGTAAAGTAATTGGTCAGGATTCTGCAAAATGTCAATGTCTTACAAGACCAAGAAAGGCTAAGGAGCTACTCCAGATTAACGGAGATGAAAGAGACATTATATCTAAATGCAAAATGTAATCCTAGACTGGATCCAATACTGAAGGGGAAAATGCTACAAGGGCATTACTGGAACAATCCACAACATTTAAATATTAACTACCCATTAGATATGAGTATTACATTCATGTGAAATATCATGAATTTGATAGCTGTGTTATCCAATCTAATAAAAGACAAAAAGGGTAATTAACCATACCTCCACTACGCTTCCCATTGGCTAATCAGGGCAATATGCAAATTAACTGCCAACAAAGATAACGGTTAACCGCCAACAAAGATGGCGGTTAATTTGCATACGTAGGCACAATGATGGGAGGCGAAAGGGGAAGGACGGAAGAAGCCGCCTGCTGATGAAGGTGATCGGAAACCCAGGCGGCAGGCAAGAGCCAGGTGGCAGGGCAAAGGCGGAGAACCCGGGCCGCCTTTTCCCTGCGTGAACTATGCAGCTGGGCGAGGGGCACCTGGCAGCTGGGAGCAGGGTGGGAACTTCCCGGGGTTTGCATCAGGCATTGGGGAGAGGGGCCAGAACTTCTGCCACATTGCCATGGCAACACGGCAGAAGTTCCCGCCCCATAGCTACTTGCTCATTCATTTACTCATTCATTCACTCATTCACTCACTCATTATTCACTCACTCACTCAGCAAACCCTCTCAGGTCCCTGGCACCAGGCCAGACACTGAAATTGAAGCAGGATAAGACAGAGCTATGTCCTCAAGATGTTAGTAATTCAGTATGCAGCCAGGAGAGGGGCACCAGGTGCTGGGGAGCAGGGCGGGAACTTTCCCGCGTGGGCTTCAGGCAGCCTGGAGTGGGGCTGGAACTTCTGCCGCTTTGCCTTGCCATGGCAACGCGGCAGAAGTTCCCGCCCCGTAGCTACTTGCTCATTCACTTACTTGCTCATTCATTCACTCATTCACTCACTCATTATTCACTCACTCACTCAGCAAACCCTCTCAGGTCCCTGGCACCAGGCCAGGCATTGAAGTTGAAGCAGGATAAGACAGAGCTATGTCCTCAAGATGTTAGTAATTCAGTAGGGTGAAGCAGGCACATGAAGGAGGCAGCTGTACGCACAGATGCACTGTACTGGGTTCAGTGAGGGCTGTAACTAACGCCGACTTTGTTCTCTTGATAAAATGGGGCCTCGGGAGCCAGGCTGCCCCAAGCCTCTAGGCCTGTGCCTAGGCCAGGAGTGGCCCCACCCCTAACCCCCCACCCCTGAGTGCACAAATTTTTGTGCACCGGGCTACTAGTGAATACATAAGAGAATATCTGTATTCTCATAGAGTGTTCTCACCCTTCTGTAGTTGTACCTTTTTGTGTTCAGATAAAGTGAGCATTGCATGTGAGCTCGTTAGAGCTATAAGAGTGAAACCAAAATCAGCGTCACTAATTCTCAACCCGTGATATCAAGGCACCAACACTGGACACTGCTGTTTCTCCTGTAGCGTGGTTTCCATGTGGAGTGTAGAGTTCCTCTACTCTGACTGTTGATCCACCTACAGTGGCCATCACATTCCTCTAGCTTGTTGACATTGATTTCTTGTGCACTTGGGCTGAGACATATGCTCATCAGTTCTCCTCCTTAAGAAAGTTTATTATGAGGTATAGCTGTGTTACTACCCTTCCTGACTGAGGTGGTAATACTAACTCTGCATGTAGACATCTATTATTGCATGTAGGCCTGAGGACTGTACTCCCTCATTGTTAGACCTGTTGAAGAAATAACTGAAATGTGTTACATGGCTGTCTTGTTAGGGTCATATTCTTGCTCTGATAAGAGTTGAAGTCATACTTCTCTATCGGTAATGCTAGTTGGTATGTTAGTCTTTCTATACTTTGGGGATGAATCTCTCTAGCATCCTTTGATTTAGTTTTTCTGAAATTTTCTGTCTGATTCTTGATCCACTTTCCCCGGTTATTTTAGGGTTTTCATAACCTTATTAAGATCCTAGTTTCTGGGTCTGGTGCCATCAGGACTTAGACCCTAGGTGTACACATCTTCCACTGATACATGATTGTTAGACTTTAGTGAAGGCAACTGCAGACCAGGCAACTGCTTACATTTGCTGTTTGTTTGGAGTCCTGAGAGAAGGCTTTGAGAAGAACATATTTTATACATTAAATTTACTCTTTGTCTCCTAACAGGGGCTGTTTTACAAATAGCTCTATATCTTCCCCCTATTCTTTAGTATATCAAGTTTTAGGGCAGCAAGAAGCAGAAAACATAGATAGCAGTGGTTTAAGTCACACAGACTTTTTTTGGTTCATTTAAAAAACTAAGAAGTCCTAATGTATAGATTGCAGGACTGGCTTTGAGAGGTCCAGGCTCTTTAAACTCGCCTACTCCTCCCTTCTCAATACACCGGCTTTCATCTGCCAGCTTGTTACCTCCTGGTCACATGTTGGCTGCTACCTCTCCAGGCATCACATTCTCGTGACAGTATCTAATGCACAAAGGAAGATGGGGAGAATTCCAGAGGGCCCATATCTGAGAAGAAACTCACCCTTGAGCACCCTAGCAGATTTCCTCTTGCATCTCATTGGCCATGCCTTTGTGTAGAGCGGTCATTAG
Organism: Myotis lucifugus; assembly: GCF_000147115.1. Taxonomy (NCBI): domain Eukaryota; kingdom Metazoa; phylum Chordata; class Mammalia; order Chiroptera; family Vespertilionidae; genus Myotis; species Myotis lucifugus. The sequence goes on from NW_005871307.1 coordinate 40,348, forward strand.
GAAATAGGGGCGCCCTCCACTTGGGTAGGTACATTGCTGTCCAATGGCTGCTTAGAAGGCAACCAACACTGTCCATGACACCAGATTAAAGTTCAAGAAGCAGAAGGATGCACCCAGCTGGTGTGGCTCAGTGGCTAAGCATTGACCTTTGAACCAGGAGGTCACAGTTTGATTCCCAGTCAGGCCATGTGCCTGGGTTGCAGGCTCAATCCCCAGTGTGGGGCCTGCAGGAGGCAGCCTATTGATAATTCTCTTTCATCAGTGATGTTTCTATCTCTCTCTCCCTCTCCATTCCTCTGAAATCAATAAAAATAAATTTAAAAGAAGCAGAAGGATGCAAATTCCTAGGGCATAGATCCCCAAGGGAAACTGGAGACATCTATAAGGAAGAGTCTCGGTGGACAAGACCATTGGGAATTGCTTCATGTACTATTGATTAGTGTATGCACCAGAGACTGTTGTCTCCTTATTAAACTGTAGAAAACTGAATTCTAGAACCCAGGGGAAAGGAGGGGATGGTCCAGAGTGAGATTTTTAAGATGGGTGTAAAGGGTCTGTGGTGGTTGTTTGAGCTGATTAGAATGCAAGCTACCTCAGTCTGTATTAAGGACACTGTTTTCATGATTTGTAGAATCTGGTTTACCTCTATTCCATATCATGGAAAGGTTCCTTTAGAAGAGATGCCTTTAGATTGTGTGAAGGACTTATTGATAGAATGTGGGGCCAAGGATATATACAACAAGAGAAATTCTTCAGGCAGGAGATCGATCTTTGGGCACAGCTTGAAAAGTCAATTATCCAGTGGCAAGTCTCTGAGGAAACAGTTCAAGAATTGTAGCTGGAAAGCAAGGGATCAAGGACTAAGTCAATGGTGGAAAGAGACGAAATCAGAATTTATGGAGCTGTGCTGGCCTTTCTCGCCTTGAGTCTGGGTGTGCCCTGTCGCAGTGGGATACTGCGGGGCTTTTATTCTTATGTGGCTGTCATCGTAAGTAATGGTCAAGTGAAGTGGAAGCTTTTGTTCAACACCACTGCTAAATATAAGCCCTATCGCCCAGCCAGTGTGGCTCAGTGGTTGAGTGTTGATCTATGAACCAGGAGGTCACAGCTCGATTCCAGGTCAGGGCACGTGGCTGGGTTGTGGGCTTAATCCCCAGTGGTACAAAATTACATTAGTAAGAATACCTCATTGCTACCCATCCCGAATATTCTGTTTAATTGAGATGTTTCTCTCCAGTCAGTTTTCTCCTCTGTAGACTTGAGTTTACTGGAACTCTCTAGTATTGGAATGGGGGGAAAATACTGCCTAAAACCCTGTCAGCTTGTGAGCACCTAGCAACAAATTACAGCTGAAGAGTGCCAAAGACCTGAAAATTAGACCTGCCTGGCTGACACTATCTGTAAGTGTCTAGTTATTTATGGCTCACTTTCTTCCATAAAGAATTTGAAGTGCCATATAAAAGTATGTACCAGAGGATAAAATAAATTGTTGAGATAATCAGGACAAAGAGGAAATAAGGTTGAAATAAAACTGGGACAAGAGTCACACAGAGAAATGTACCCTGAACACTGGTATAGTTGTAGAGGTGACCTGCATGGTTGGCTGTAAGCTTCCAAGGGCTCGAAGTAAAGAATGTATTATGGTCAATTATGTAACTCAGGATACCCTTGAAATGAAAAAACAATCCAGTTGTTCAAGAGAAATAAGCCTTTTGTGTTGCCAGTTTCTTAGGCATATTCTTAGATCTGATTTCAGTGTATTTCATGAGCCTCATAGAGAAGACTGTGTCAGCCATGATAAGCACCCCTGACAAGGAGCACCCTGCACAATGCTGGGGTGCAGTTCAGAAGAAGCAACTCTAGATAAGACCAAGCCAAAGTATTCAAAGGTAGAAATTGATAGAGCTCATATTCTTTATTTCAACACTCCATGGTAGTGATTGTCACAAGCAGGTTTTTTGATAAGAATGATTGTGAGAATCAAGGGTTGTAAACAATGGTAGGAAGCTGGAGTCCAGCTGCTCCTGGTTCCTAGTGAAAGTCTAGTTCTTAATCTTTGCACAAGGTGGTTAGGATATCATGTACTTGATGGAATGGCCCCTTCACTGGCTTAACATTGGATCCTCTCAGGTTGAGTGGGTTTCCTATCTTCAGAAGAGGTCTGGGCCTGTCTCTCCTGACAGCCAGAGGGGCTGAGGCCCCCATGCATACAGTGGATTTTTATATAGTGTGATTTTCCTAAACTCACATATTAGTAATCTTTGAAACATATTCCTTAGGAATTTTTATATAGACAGCCATACTACCTATATATATAGTTTTACCTTTTCCTTTCCAATCTGTTAATCTATTTTTGTTTTTGCTTTATCTTTATTTCAAAGACTTGGAATTCAGGTTAATAGAAATAGAAATAGGAATATAAATAAATAGTGAGAGTAGACATCCTTGTCTTCAACCTGACTCTGAGGGCAAAGCAACAGTCTTTCAGCATTGAGTATAATATTAGCTGTTGGTTTTTTATTGTGTCTTTTATTAGATTGGAGAAGTTCCCTATGTTCCTCATTTGCTGAATTGTTATTATGAGTGGGTGTCGAATTTTGTCACTTGCTTTTTCTGTATCTATTGAGATGATCATGTGTTTTCTTTTTTAACCTGCTTATGTAATCAATTATTGGTTGGGTTTTCATATGTGGACCTAAACTTGCATTCCTGGGATAAATCCAGTTATGATGTAGTGTCCTGTCATGTATTACTGGATTCAATTTATTGATATTTTGTTAAAATTTGTTTGAGGGGGGTGGTTTTTGGCTTGTATGTTCATGACATATATTGGTTTGAAGAGTTCTTATCTTGTAGTATCTTTATCTGGTTTTGATATAAGTGTAATGCTAGCCTCATAAAATTTTATTTTTTTTCTGGAAGGGTTTTGTAGAATTAGTACTATTTCTTTTTTGACATTGTAATAGAATTCACCAGTAAAGCCATCTGGGATTCAAGTTTTCTTTGTAGGAAGGTTTTTTAACTGCATATTAAATATATTTGATTGGTATAGGATATCTATTTCTTTATAATAAGCTTTGATAGTTTGTTTCAAATTTGTCCATTTTATATAGGTCATTGATAGTTATTGATATAGTTGGCATAAGGTTTATTCATAATATTCCCTTATTATCCTTCTAATGTCTCTAGAATCTCTATCTTTATTCCTGACTTTGGTAATTTGTCTTTTCTGTTTTTTTGTCTGTTGTTTTTTATTTTCTTATTAGTCTGGCTAGAAGTTGATCCATTTAATTGATCTGTTCAAAAAACCTGTTTTTGTTTTTTTCAATTTTCTCTATTATTTTTCTGTTTTCTTAATGCTATTTCCCCCCTTTGTTTTTCTTAGTTCTTAATTTTCTTGTATTTTTCTAGTTTTGTAAGATAGTATCTTTGAGACCTTTTTTAAAAAATATAAGCATCTAATTACTAGATTCTAATACTATAGGTTTCTTTTGAATCAGAGCTTTAGATACATTACACACATAGTATGTGTTTTTTTTTTATTCATTTCAATGTATTTTATAATTTTCTTTTGATTTCTTCTTTGATTTTAAAAGTATGTTGTTTAATTTCACTTTATTTAGGTGATTTTCCGGATATTTTTATACTGTTGATTTCTGATTTATTTTCACTTTGGACATAGGATAGTTATTGTAAATTTTAATCCTGTAAAATATTTTGAGATTTGTTTTGTGTCCCAAGAATATGGTCTATGTTTGCAAATGGCTCATCTGCATGTGAGAAGAATTCTGTTGTGGAGCAGTGCCATGTGCATATTTATATGTGACAAAATTACCAGCCTGTGATGTGTCGGGATTTTTAAAGTTATTCACTAAAGACCCGTGCTTCCCAATCTATCTGTAACTTATAGCTGAATACTGTTTCCATTTATCTTAGTTGTGTGGTTTTTTCTCATAATCTCAGAAGTCACACTTTCCCCCACTGAGATTCAAGGGGAAGGGTATTAAAGAATTTGAAGGTGTGTTTTTTAAATTCCCACAGATGATGATACTGATTTTCCAGGCTTAGAAATGTATTAGCTCTTACAGAAAGAAAGAAATTAAATCAGGCTGTAAGGAAGACAGACAAATCCATTTTTAGTAATCATACGATTTTTCTGAAAGTTTGGTACCAGTGTGACAAAAGAGAAATAATTTGTACTTCTTATAACCTCTTAAAAATAAACAAAAACATATGGTATTTTATCTAGCCATCAACATTTCTATTATCTGAAGTACTTCTTGTCACTCTTCATTTAAAAAGGCATATAGTGTAAAGTCTCCCTATTATCCTTCATTGCCCAGTTCTCTCACACCCAACTCCAAATTTAAAACAAACAACAAAAAACACAGACAGCTGCTGCTTTTAGTTTTTTCTTTGTTTTGTGTTGTTTCTTAATCCTTATTGGAGGATATGTTTCCATTGATTTTAGAGAAAGAGAAAGAGAGAGAGAGAAATCCACATGAGAGAAAAACATTGATCAGTTGCCTCTCATACCGTGATTGAACCCACAACCTTTTGGTGTAGGGGTGACGGACGCTCCAGCCAACTGAGCCACCCAGCCAGGGCTGCTGCTTTTAATTTTTGAAACCTATCACAGACTATCTACACTAATAAAGACAAACATGCAAATTGACCATACCTTCGCTACGCCTTAAGCCACGTCCACCAGCCAGTTAGAGCAACTATATGCAAATTAACCCAACCGAGATGGCAGCCGGCAGCCATGGAGCTGGAGCAAGCAGGAGGCTTGGTTGCCCCAATGATGGAGGAAGCCAAGCTTCCCAGCTGCCGCAGCTGGCTCTGAGCTCCACTCAAAGCAACAAAGTTTCAATTATAGAAGATAAATAAACCCCAGATACCTGCTTTCAGCCGGCTGTGGCCACGGAGCTGGAGCGAGCAGGAGGCTTCCCTCCCACCTGCTGCGGTTGGCTCTGAGCTCCACTCAAAGCAACAAAGTTTCAATTATAGAAGGTAAATAAATCCCAGAATAAAAAACGAAAAAGAAAAAAAGGAGAGGCTGGGAGCTTCCATCGCCAGGGGGCTTGGCCAGCCTGAAAATGGCCCTCAGCCCCTCACCCAGGCCGGCCAGGCACCCCAGTAGGGACCCCCACCCTGAAGGGGGTGTGACCAGCCTACAAACACCCATCAGCCCCTCACCCAGGCTGGCCAGGCACCCCAGCGGGACCCCCACCCTGATCCAGGGGGGGCTGGCCAAACCTCCATGGGGTGAGGGTCCCCACTGGGGAGCTTGACCAGCCTGCAAACAGCCATCAACCCCTCACCCAGCTGGCCAGGCACCCCAGGGGGGACCCCCACCCTGAAGGGGGTGTGACCAGCCTACAAACACCCATCAGCCCCTCACCCAGGCTGGCCAGGCACCCCAGCGGACCCCCACCCTGATCCAGGACGCCCTTCAGCACAAACTAGCCAGCCCCCACTCATGCACCAGGCCTCTATCCTATATAATAAAAGAGTAATATGCAAACCGACCCTAACAGCAGAACCACTGGGAATGACTGGTCACTATGACACACACTGACCACCAGGGTCAGATGCTCAATGCAGGAGCTGCCCCCTGTGGTCAGTGCACTTCCACAGGGGGAGCTCTGCTCAGCCACAAGCCAGGTTGACGGCTGTCAGTACAGCGGTGGTGGTAGGAGCCTCTCCCGCCTCCTCAGCAGCGCTAAGGATGTCCGACTGCAGCTTAGGCCTGCTCCCCGCTGGCCAGTGGACATCCCCCGAGGGCTGCCGGGCTGCCAGAGGGATGTCTGACTGCCAGCTTGGGCCCAATCCCCCAGGGAGCGGGCCTAAGCCAGCAGGTGGATATCCTCCGAGGGTCCCAGACTGCAAGAGGGCATAGGCCAGGCTGAGGGACCCCCCCGAGTTCACAAATTTTTGTGCACCAGGCCTCTAGTTATAATAATAATATTCCACTGAATAGATATAGCATAGTTTATTTTATTTCCTGTTGGTGGACATTTGGGTTGCTTATAAGTCTTTTGCTATTATAAACAATAATCCAATAAATAGCCTTATGCATTCATATTTTCTCATAAGTAGGGTACATTCATAGTTAAAGTAACAAGCTGGTACATGCACCTTTAATTTTGGTAGCTGCTGATATGTTATACTCCTGAGGTAAATGGGTTAGAAACCACAAATGAACCCGCCCACAGTGTATGAGAGTTCTTGTTTTCCCTGGGCTTTGCTCTCAGATGTTTTTGTTTTTGCCAGTCTGTGGAGTAAAGTATGATAACTGGGTGCATTTTTATCTTGCAATTTTTTAAGTAAACTTTTCATTTGCTTAAGGATCATTTTTCTTTCATTTTCTGTGACTGTCTTAATATTTGCACATTTTATTTATTTTTTATTGAATTTATTGGGGTGACATTGGTTAATAAAATTATATAGGTTTCAGGTGTACAATTCTATAATATATCATCTGCATATTGTATTATGTGTTCACTGCCCAAAGTCAAGTCTCCTTCCATCACCGTTTGTCCCCACTATACCCTCTTCTACCTCCCACCTTCCCCTCTTTGCCCATTTTGAAAATACGATTGTTGCTCTTTTTCTTACCTACTTCCTAAAAGAATAGCAAAGGCTCTTTGTTATTCTTGTTCTTGTTTTAGGAAAACTTTCAGGGATGGAGAAGCAAGTTAGAGTAATTGATGGAAGGAGCAAAAAGCTAAGATACTAAAAAATGGCTAAATATTAAATAAAATCAAATATCCTTAATCTACTACTTGTTAAGTTATAGATATTGGGCTCTAAATGATTAGTTTTACCTAAAAATTGTGTAAGACCTAAAAAATTTTATAATTGAGGAAAAAGCCTCGCACAAAGCAATGTTAACATTGCCACCTATCTTTATTATTCTTTTTATTTGAAAAGACTTAACAATTATAATAAGAAATGCTTTAAAGTTGTTTTAGAATTATTATAACCCTTGAACATCACATTTTGTTTTTATTTTTTTACATTGCAATTCTCATTTGTACCTATATTAAATATTAGTATCAAAGTACATATGAATTTTCTCATAATTTTGACTAATTTCTTATTTAATAAATTTAATAAACATTTATTCATAGAACTGATTTTTAAAATGACTACTTTAAATGTACTATGATTTTTAAGGCATTCCCTAATTTGGGGCACCTAGGTTGTTTTTATATATTTGCCCTTACAAATAACACTGCTCTGAGAATCTTTCTTCATTTGTCTTTTTCCTTTGTTGAATTATTTCCTTAGGATAAATTCCTGAGTAAAATCGTAAGAATAAAGAGTATGAGCATTTTCATAGATCTTTGTATGTATTACCATGTTATTTTCCAAATGTCAAGGGTATTAGAACTGCACAATGAATGATGTGAGGGATACAGGACTGGCCAATGTCATTTAAAGAAAATATTCTTTTAGTAGATAAAAAACAGTATATCAGATTATGTTCATTTTCATGTCTTTATTTAGTCAACAGCTTTCTTTTTTTAAGGTTTTCATGCATCAATATAAATTACTCTGATGTGTTTTGCCTCACTCTTCAACTGCTCTCCTAGGCAGCTGAAGTTGGCCAGGAGTTGTGCACACATTCCTGTGACCCCATTGTTCCTGTGGTTAAATGCGGGGGTGGGAAGGGAATAAAGGATGCCGGAAGCTGGGGGGCGGGGGGAAAGTCAATGGGGGGAAAAAAAGGAGACATCTGTACTACTATTTGTAATACTTTAAACAATAAAAAAAATATTTAAAAAATGCCTTCCCCTCCTCCTCATTTCTATGTTCATTCCTACTCAGGAACACAGGGGCACTCTGCAAATTAGCCAACCACTTGCTCTTCTTTCACACAACTTCCCTCCTACTACTGAGCCAGTCTCTCTTTCTGTATCTTTCTTTTGTGAGCTCATTTAATACTTTTATTCATTTATCTTCTAAACAGATCATTCAATGAGGCTCACACTTCTCTATGACTTCTGTTGTCATACGTCTGCCCTTGTTGTTTTAGTTATAAACTAGGGGCCCAATGCATGAAATTCATGCAAGGCCCAGCTTCATCCGGAAGGTCATCTGGATGGTCGTTCTGCTGTTCAGTCTAATTAGCATATTAGCTCTTTATTATATAGGATGATTAGTTTATAAGGTGGTGGCACCTGGCCAGAAGCTGATCCTCTCCACAGGGTTTTACCTGCCCCAACCTTGCACTCTCTGTGTTTCCAGAGTCAATTCCTAACCCTTCCTCTGCTGCACCTTCACCTTCACTAGCCATGAGGTTCCTTCGGTCTGGAATTTCTTTTTTCTTTCTCCACATTTTGGATCTGTATTACTTTTTTTATGCTGGGTAAAAAAAAAATATATATCAGTCTTATACTTGGTGGTTTAAAACAGCACACATTTGTTATGCCACAATTTCCTTGCATCAGGAGTCCAGGTATAGATCGATTGGGTCCCATGCTCAGTGTCTCAACAGGTTGAAATAAAAGTGTCAGCAGGGGCCCTAACCGGTTTGGCTCAGTGGATAGAGCGTCGGCCTGTGGACTGAAGGGTCCCAGGTTTGATTCCAGTCAAGGGCATGTACCTGGGTTGTGGGCACATCCCTAGCAGGGAGTGTGCAGGAGGCAGCTGATCGATGTTTCTCTCTCATCAATGTTTCTAACTCTCTATCCCTCTCCCTTCCTCTCTGTAAAAAATCAATAAAATATATATTTTTTTAAAAAGGTGTCAGCAGGGCTGTGTTCTCGTCTGGAGCGCAGGGTCCTCTTCTGAGCTCATTCAGGCTGTTGGGAGAATTAATTTCCTGTGACAATGGGAGTGAGGTTCCCATTTCCTTGCTCAGTTCCTTGGGGCCTCCCTCAGGTCCTGCCACATGGCCCTCTCACTTCATGGCAGCTCCTAGTCAGCAGGAGGATCTCTCTAGTTTGCTAAGGCGGACTCTCATAGAAAGTAACCTCAACATAGGAGTGAAATCCCATTCCATTCACGGGTCTCACCCACACTCCAAGGGAGAGGTTTACACAGGGCAGGGATCTTGAGGCCACCTCCACCTACCTAGGATCCTGCTCATCCTTTATTGTGCAGTTGAAATTATGTTCCTTTCGTGGACCCTGTCATAGCCTCTCCAGCAGTCAAATTGCTCTCTCACCTTCTTCCTACAGCAGTGCCTGTCTCAAGTCTCCTGTCTTACTCTGCCTTAGTGTTCATGGCCTTGCCGTATCTGAACAGCACACTTCACCTTTGGAGTGAGTAGTACTAGATGTGTATTTCACCTTGGCTTGCTCGCTCTCAGAGTATTGTTGAGGTGGCTCCTCTGAGTAAGAGTTGTATTTTACTGTTATTGACAGTTCTTGAAGGTCTGGCACACATTTTCTGAATGTTAACGGTCCACTGTGGCATGTTTTGAACACATTTGCCTGTCTAGTAAGCCATTTAGGGACTTTGTAACCTGAGCATAGTTATGTTTGAATCAGGGCAAACAAGAATTACAGAAAAGTCATGTGTCAGAGACAGGAACCAGGGCTTAAAAGAGCCTAGAATCTAGTCAGAAATGAGTCAATATTAGAGACAGTATGAGTCCAAAATGCCTCAATGAGAGCAGTAAGGAATGTGGGGAGCAGGAGCAATCTAAGGTTGGGCATTGCCTTGGATGTCCCCACAGTTCCTCCCCAGTGCCTTGCCACTAGTAGGCACTCAACAGTGTTACTGGTTAGTTACCAGGAAGTAGTATGTGCCTGTGAAGGCTTTATGATTTTTAAGTCAATTGTTTTATTTTGTTTCCTAATCATAGCTGGTGCTCAAGATAAAATTGGCTGGGCCTTTGGCCTAGGATTAGAAAGACTGGCCATGATCCTCTATGACATCCCTGACATCCGCCTCTTCTGGAGTGAGGATGAGCGCTTCCTGAAGCAGTTCCGTGTGTCTGATATCAACCAGAAGGTGAAATTTCAGGTAAAATAACTTGCAAGAATCAACTAAATTTAAAAAAAATGTTTGAAAGAATGGTGGGGGTCATGCATTTGAAAATTGAATTATTGAATTTAAAAATAATGTGAATTTGAAAATAGGTTTTTTATAGAAGTCCATAAACACCCCACAGGAGTTCATAAACCTTCAGAAACTGTATGTGGAAAAACACTTATCAAGCTTTTTAGTCTAAGCAGAGAACCAGTTTTGGGCTTTCTTGATCATTTTATTATCGATCTTTATATCTGATGATACTTTAAAGTTTAGTTTTTCTGATCCTATATAGACACATTAGTTTCTTATGATTAGTTTGTAATGCACACCTTCTTCATCATTTTACTGTCACTCTGTGTCTTTATATTAAAAGAGTTTCTTTTGTAAGCACCATAGAGTTGGGTCTTTTTTAAAATTCAGATTTAATTTGAGTGTTGAATACATCTTACATTTAATATAATTACATGGGATATTCTTGGACTTAATTCTGTTAACCTTTTATTTCCCCCCCCCCATTTCCCTCTTGTATTCTTTATTTGGAAATTATGGTTTTTGTGGGGGATTTTTGTTTATTTTTATATCTCATTTTAGTACCCTTATTGCTATTTAGTTTCACCATTTTGTATTATTTTAAGCGGTTATTCTAGATTACAATATGCATAATTAATTCATCTCACTTTACCATGAGTAACTATTATACAACATCATGAAACAGTTAACAACTTTACAATAGTGTAATTCCTTTTATACCTCCTGTTTTTTTGTATTATTGTCATATTTTATTTCTCCATATATTATAACTCACAATATATTGCTCTATTTTCTTCATATAGTCAGTTATCTTTTAAAGAAGTTTAAAACTATATTGTTTATATTTCCCTTGATATTTACCCCACACTGATTTTTCCTTCTGCTGATCTTGATTTTTCTTTGTGATTATTTCCCTTAAGTCTGAAGAACTTCTTTTAATATTTCTTGCAGTGCAACATGAATTTTTTCAGCTTTAGTTTGTCTGGAAACACCTTTGTTTAACGTTTATTTATTTTATTCTATTTATTATTATTTTCTATTTTTATTTATTTCAGAGAGGAAGGGAGAGGGAGATGGAGAGGGAGATAGAAACATCAATGATGAGAGATAATCATCGACCGGCTGCCTCCTGTACACCGCATGCTGGGGATAGAGCCCGCAACCTGGCCATGTGCCCTGACCAGGAATTAAACCAGTGACCAAGATTTTGTGCCTGGGTTGATGCTCAACCACTGAGCCACACGCGCTGGGCTCACCTCTATTTTTTAGGAATATTTTCCTTGGATATAGGTTGTCACTTTTTATGTTATTTTTTTTTCCTTTCAGCTCTTTAGAGATGTCATTTCACTGCCCGTATCCTTTTAGTTTGGTTTTCAGCAGTTTGACTTATGTGTGATTTTCTATCTGTTATCCTCCTGAGGTTTCACTGTGTTGGATTGTCTTTCAACCTCCTTGAAAATTCTCCTCTACTCTCTCTTCTAACAATTATACTCCTTCTTTCTTTTCCTTTTCAGACTGTAACTTCATGTGTGTCAGACCATTTGGAATTATGCCATAGAACTCATGCTCGGGGTTTGTTTTTATTGATTTTTTTTTCACTCTGTGCTTTATTTTGGATAGTTGTAAGTCTTCTCTCTGTGTTTACTAATTTTTTTCTATTGTGTCCAGTTAACCATTAGGTTCCACCAAGTAATTAATAATTTCAGATATTTTACTTATTCGTCTACAATTTCTACTTGCTTTCCTTTAAGAATTTTGATTACTCTGATGAAATTCTCCATCTTCTCACCCCTTTTGTACATTTTTCCTTAAATTCTTTAGCATTTTCATAATACTTATATTGAAGTCCTTGTCTGTTAATTCCAACCATTTAGTTATCTATTATTCTCCTTGTATTCTTTTATTTTTTCTTCTTACGCGTCACATTTTTTCTGCTTTTTCACTGGTTTTACTTTTGAAATTGTGTTTAAAAGAATACATAAGCCTTACACTTTCTCCTAGGAGGCGACTAAAGGGATTAGGCCAGATTTCTTATTTCTAATCAGGAACTAGATTTCCCATCTGACTTGCTCTGGATGGTGAGATCTGGCCCTGCAGAAGCTTGTGGTCTCTGCATGTGAAATGATAAGATCTCTCTCTGCTTTCCACCCAGTTGCTAACTTCTTCCACACCAGTCAGTGCTTGCTGAGCAAAAAATATTATGAAGGTGAATTGGCTGGCAGTGAGGACTAACTGTCTTCCCATTTTCCAATCTGCCACACCAGCCAAGGACTGGCTGATAAAAGTTTGGCTAATTTCTCCTCTCCAGTGAAGTTTCTTTACCAAGAGCAGGCTAGCTCTTCTGACTACTCAGGCCCACATGGTGACAGCAGCCACCAATGTCTCTTCACCCTTGGAGGGCTCATCTCTGGTATTTCATTCATTTAGGCTTGTAGCCAGATCTCTTCAATATCTTTTATGGCAGATAATATTTTTAAAGTTATTGCTTTTTCCTTGTTACAGTGGGACTGAATTTTTTTTGCAAACTTTTGCATCCTAACCAAAAGTTAATCATTGATTTGATTCTTTGGTTTTATTTTTAATGGCCGTTTACAAATTCTGATTCCTCCCACACCCTCTTCTTTAGCAACCATCAGATTCTTCTCCATATCTATGTGTCTATTTCTATTTTCTTTTGTTTATTCGCTTGGCCTTTAAAAAATTCTATTTTTTTAAGTAATCTATTTATAATCTAGACACAGGACCTTCTACGTAAATTTGGAATAAAGACCCATCTAAATCATTAAAAATAAAATCTGGCTAAAGAGCTAAGTTTCTCTCATTTAATTTTTCATTTATTAAGTCATTTATTTAATCGCCAAACATTGATGGGACACCAACCAACATTGTACAGAGCAGTGTGCTCTGTAGTGTGGTGGGCAAGCACAGATGAGTAACAGTTGCTACCACAAGTTAGTGGCTTAAGTCCAGTTTTTATTGTGTTCACAACTGTCTTCCCTTAGGAGACACAGAGATATCCAGGAATAGATATGGGTCTCTTACATTAAGTGTCATTTAAAAAAATCTTTTCTGCCTTCAGAGTTGAAATCAGTGTATGCATAACTGTACTATTATGTAATTTACATTGTTGCCTTTGTATAATAAACTTAAGAACTTTAGATGGGGCAGTTAGGATTTGATTGCTGAAATTGTATATGTCTGTAAAATATTTTTTAATTTGTAGATCACAGAGAACTAGCTCCTAATTATTCACTTATAATTGGTATCTATTAATTATATTCTTGGTTAGTTTCCTATTACTAATGTAACAAATTACCACAAACCTATCAGATTAGAACAACATTTCTATTATTTTACCGTTGTGGAGTTCAGAAATTCAAAATCTATCTGAGTGGCTAAAATTAAGGTGTCAGCCGGACTGGGTCCTTTGGGAGGCGCTTGGGGAGAATCCACCCCTTGCCTTTGCCAGCTTCTAGGGCTGTCCTTGTTTCTCACTCATGGCTCTATATTGCCTGTTCTCTTCTCTTTCCCTCTGTGTCACGTCTCCTTCTCTCTGAACTTTTATCTCCCTCTTACAAGGACCCTTGGATGGAGCCCACCAAGATTATTCAAGATAATCTCCACATTTCAAGATCCTTTCTTATTTACATTTGTGAACTTCTTTTTGAATGTAAGGTTACATATTCATAGGTTCCAGGGATTAGGACATGGATGCCTTTTGGAGGCCTTTATTTAGCCTATCACATATCCTTTTGTATATTTCATTTTCATCATGGCAACTTGCTTGCCTTCAGGTATCATAGAGCAGATTTGGTGTTAGGTATAAGTGATACACATGGTGTTAAAGTGTTGGCAGTTTGTAACTATTAGTGTAGAGTGGTCATGCTTATATATATGAGGAGAATAGGAGACTCATTTTGTCACTGTTGGCTTGTCTTAAGAAAAGTACTTAACATGATTATAATACAAGACTTCCCCAGAGGGGAGGAGAGGAAACGCGGAGGAAAGGTCTACGGCAGCCATGCCTTCTTTGCCCAGAAAACTCGGGAGCCATTTGGGAACCATATTGTGCAGGGCTGGCAGGAGGCAGAAATGTCTCTTCTCTCATCTCCCCCAGTCCCTCTTAGCTTATGCTTTAGGCTCTCTTGGCTTCTGTGGTACCTTCCTCTGCATAATATCCACTGTCCTGTAAACCCAGCCAGCCAGCTGTGGTGGCGCTCTCTAGGTGCTGGCAATAGTCTGATTCATTACCCGAGGCCTCATCTCTGCTGTTCTTTCCCGAGTACTTGAAAACTATTGTTGAAGTCTAATAAGTAGGAAACTCAAGTTATAGTGTGGTTTTAACTCTTGGTTTTTTATTTCACATGTTTTGAGTTTAAATGCTTGCTTTTTGTGGCTCTCTCTACCCAACCTGGATCAAGGCTTGAAATAAGTAGATGAGCAAGCTGGTGCTTTATCATGCTAGTGTTGTCTTGTTTTGGGCAAGAGATCTCTATCCCCCTTGCACGTCCCCCTTCTGGGTTCATTCTGGGCCCTTGTGTGTATGTCTGCCACTTCCCTAATGTAAAACTCACTGTTGCAGTGCATTGAATGAATATTCAGTACTCTAACTTTTGTTCATTCTTTAAATGTTCTTTAAACAATACTGAATTATGGATTCAATATTTAGTGCTATACAGAGTAATACTTATTATTGAAAATTATTTATTAATCAACATTGTAAATTTTATTCACATATTTTGCTTAAATCTTATTCCATGTGTGTCCATAGTTGTTCAAAAAGTCAGTCCCCATTTGATGAAGTAATTCAACAATGTTGGTTGTTATCTTTCTTTCAAGTGAAGGACTTTTATTGGCTCTCTTTTGTGGGCGGAGACTATATTTATTCCTAATCCTGGATAATATCTTAAATGCTTTTCACTGCAACAGAAGTAGGTAAGAATAGGTGGGCAGTGACATGCACACCTATCATATCAAACCTTATTCAAGATCATAATAATCATAGTTAGTGATTAACACTCAGTTAAACCTTGCTCTTTGTTCGGCATTATTCTAAAGGCTTTATATGTCTTAACTTAGTCTTCTTAATAACCCTCTGAGTTTAGGTTCTGTTATTCTGTCCATTTCACAGATGAGGAAACGGTAGCTGAGTGGTCACTGTGTATTAGCACAATGTATTGTTCATTCAGGGCTTCAAAGAGCCATTGCCTCAAGTTTTATCCTGAGTATAAAATTTATAGGTCAGTTATTCAGAGCCAAATGATTTACATTTTTCTAACAAATTCAAAGATCAGCATATAATTTGTTGAAAATATGTCATTCAGTTTAAATTATCTAATTTATGAACTTTCTGGCAACAAGCTACCTATATTAATGCTTGTCAAACTTTAATGTACCCATGAATCACAGGAAGATCTTGTTACAATTCAGATTCTGACTCAGTATGCTCAATAGGGGCCTGAGATTTTGTGTTTCTAGCAAACTCCAAGGTGATCCTGATGTCGGTCCATGGTCCACAGTGCAAATCTACATAATGACAGACAGAATCATCTTATGTGTCAAAGCTCAGCTACCTCATCTGTAAAATTAGATGATAAGGTGACATAGTCTGATCAGGTGATTAAGTACACTTTGTCTTTTGCACAATAAATTTCAGCTTATCATAAATATCACTATAATCTGATCTCTACTTTCTGATACTAATCTCAAAAGTCCTTTCTTTCTTCTTGTCCTAGATTTAATTACTATGAATTTCAGAGTTGCAGTACTGTTATCCTTTTGGTTTTATGAACTGCCTAATCTCTTCCTTCCTTCTTCCTTTCTTTCATAATTTCTTTGTTTTTTGTTCACTCATTCATTCATTCTTTGCTGCTTATCAATGTGAGGGAACTGTTGAAAGAAAGTCGTACAGTTCAAATGCAAATTTAAAAGTTATGCTAAGTCACAGGTGTGTTTATATACTTTAAGTAATTTGCGAAGAGGAAGTGTTAATATTTAAATTGTAACTAAATAGAACTAGAAATGGTGAAAGATGAGACAGAAAGCACAAAGAATTTGGTAGGCATCAGCAGGGCAGTAACTATGAAAAGGTCTTATATGAACCCAGTCATCTCTGAGGTCAATCATGGACAGATTCCCCTGTGGAAACTGTGTCAGAGTTCATCCTTGCTCTTCCTGTAGCACCCCGCAGCAGCAGGGTGTGCTGTGTTATATGAGGACTGAGAGTTTTGAAGACCAAGGTTGTCCATTTTCTTTATTTATGTCTTCTGGCAATCGGAGTTCAGTGCACCATACATCTGTGCATTAATTTGTTTATAATAATTGACATTTGTTGAGTGCTATGTCCAAGTCACTGAACTAAATGTGTTGCCTAGATTATAGCTTCCATTCATCACAACCCAATGGGGTAGGTACTATAAACCCATTTTATAGATGATGAAATTGACACCTGGAACCACTCCAGAGAGCTCCTAATATTGAACTAGTAAATTCTGTTGTTGCCTAGACAGATGCACTGCTCTGGAGTCAGTAACATGAAATTGACAGATCCTGACTTCAAGTTGTTTCCTTCCAATGTAGATTTATCAGGAGATAATTAAAAAATAACTAGAGGCCCGATGCAGAAATTCTGCCCCTTCTGCTCCTCTGCCTTCTCTGCCTTGGCCCCTGCCACCACAGCTTCGTCCGGAAGGTCATCCAGAAGGTCGTCTGGTCTAATTAGCATATTATGCTTTTATTATTATAGATATGAAGTACACTGATGGAGCTATACATAGGTGAATGTAGAATTTTGCTGATACTGACCAACGCATGTGGAGGTCAACATTTTCTCTTTTTTAAAAATCTTTTTTACTTTTTAATTCTTTAAGCCTTTCCCTGTTTCTCCAGAATTGAATTAGGACTTGTGCCTGTGATTACTTGCTAATCTCCATGGCTTGGAATAGCTCCTAGATCCAGTTTTGATCATAAACGTTGTCTGATAGAGACTTAATGCAGGATTATGCAGTGTTTCCTCATTCTATTCCCAAATAAACCCAGCTGTGAGAATCTCATCAGCTTCATTGTGTTGCAGTAAAATTAATGGATCTCACATTTTTTGCACTATTTCCATGTGCATTTTTCCCATCTCACACAACAAAGCACATAAGTATTTTTCTTTTATTGGAAAGGGTTCATCTCAGAAAAAAACTAATAGAAAGAGGTAGAGGAAGAAGTGTGGAAGATGACAATCATAAAACCTTTTATATGTGCTCTGTAATCTTTGTTGACTGCCAAATGAGGAGGGATGCAATGAGCAAGATAATGGGCAAATTTGTATTGGGAATCATTATAGTGCTTATATGTAAAGCATTCATAACAGAGCCTATTGCACAGTAAACATTTCATCCATGTTAACTATTTTTCACCACCACCACTGCTGTAACTATCACCACTATCACCATAACTACTACAAAGCAGACACTGTTCCAAGCACAGGAGACACAGTCTTTGTGTTCCCTGGTCCTTCGTGCTCGCAGTTTCCTTCTTCAGCTTGCTTTGCTAACATTGGTGTTATATAACCCCGGCCTTACGATGCTAGGTCATTTCATTGACCCATAGCCTGTTTAGACTCCTATGGATTGTGGCCCCATGTGTGTATTGGAGCCTCTCATTGGAGGCCTGCATTTATGACTGCCTTGTATTTTTGTGAAAGCAGGAGTTCTGTGATACATTTACATTTTTAGAGAAGTGCTACCACACATTTCTTCCTTATTTAAAGCACTTTAAAAAAAAATAAATAAGGAGTTCCTCAGCATCTACTTCCATAGCTTTCTTGTAGTGTAGACAGAAGGATATGTGTGATGTAACCTTTATATGTACACACATTCAGTACCCATAATATATTGTCTTGGGTGTTAACCTTATGGAAATGCACAAGAATTTTCTATTTATAGACAGCACATTAAACCTTCAATCTTGCCAACATCTATAAAATTTGACAAATTATGTGTAATATTTCTTAGAAATCATCTGAGTAGAAAAGGTTTTGGTATTTTTATCTCTGGAATCAGAGAGATACATTAATACTGCAGAATCATCTAAACCAGATACTGATAGTTGATGGATCATAAAGTTAAAAGTTACAGTTTTAGTAATCATTTCATAATGTATATGTATATCAAACCATTATGTTGTACACCATAAATAGATACGGTTTTGATTTTTCAATTATACCTTCATAAAACTGAGGAGAAGAAGTTATAGTTTTAAAAGGAAATCATCAGACCGGCCAGTGTGGCTCAATGGTTGAGGGTCGACCTATGAACCAGGAGGTTTCAGTTCCATTCCTGGTCAGGGCACATGCCCAGGTTGCGGGCTCAATTCCCAGTGTGGGGTGTGCAGGAGGCAGCCGATCAATGATTCTCTCTCATCATTGATCTCTATCGCTCCCTTCCTTTCTTAAATCAATAAAAAAACATTTAAAAGGAAATCACCAGAATAAAGATCAGAAACAAACCGAGCTCTGAAGGACTTGCCATAGGAAGAAAGAACATGTTGATTAAGCAACAGTGAATAGGAAACGGGTTTTTTCCAGGTGTGACTATGGAAAGTAATTCTTACAAAATTCAAGAGAGGTGCTTTTTTGCTTCAACCAAGAAAGACCAAACTCAGAATGGCTTAAATAAGAACAAAATGTCAGGAAGCCCTCAGTAATGCCAGGGCTCTAAAATCCTGAGCATTTTCCCCTCAGGCTTGAAAGGTGGCAGCAGGAGCAGCAAGCTAGACCATACAATAAGGTCTAAAGCAGAAAAGTGCCCCTGTTTCCCTTTTTCAGTGTGGGGGAAGTTTTCCGGAAGTCCTCACACTTTCCTCACATCTCATTTGCAAGGTAGTTGAAGTTAACCTGCTGTCTTCTGGTACTTATACTGAGCTCTTATCATAAGTATGACATGTTTTTGTATAATTTTACCACCAACAATGCCAGATGTGTTCAATTAGGCCAGTGATGGCGAACCTATGACACGCGTGTCAGGTGACACAGGAACTCATTTTTTTGGTTGATTTTTCTTTGTTAAATGGCATTTAAATATATAAAATAAATATCAAAAATATACATCTTTGTATTACTATGGTTGCAGATATCAAAAAATTTCTATATGTGACACGGCACCAGAGTTAAGTTAGGGTTTTTCAAAATGCTGACATGCTGAGCTCAAAAGATTCGCCATCACTGAATTAGGCCCTTTAGGCAATGCTATCTCTTAATTCTGCACTGTTTTTATGAATAGACAGTCAATTATGAAATGGGATGATGGGGCTACTAGAAAAGGTATTCTATCCTAAAATCTTTTACCTTCTGCTGGCTAGTGCTTCAAATCATCCCTTAGAGTGGTTCTCAACCTTCTGGCCCTTTAAATACAGTTCCTCATGTTGTGACCCAAACATAAAATTATTTTTGTTGCTACTTCATAACTGTAATGTTACTACTGTTATGAATCGTAATGTAAATATCTGATATGCAGGATGGTCTCAAGTGAACCCCGTGAAAGGGTAGTTCGACCGCCAAAGGGGTCGCGACCCACAGGTTGAGAACCGCTGCCTTAGAGTTTGCTTCTTTTAGTTTAATGCTTTGATCCCTAGTCAAATGTAAAATACTTATTTTGCCTAGAACTGACTGTGCCTATATTCATAGGACAACTGGATGGGATTAGTAGATAAGTATGTGGCTATTGGACATTTTTTCTCTGTTAGAGATTAAGTATAGAAATCAGGGCCATCATGGCACCTCCAACTGAGTTAACTGTATTGGCCAAAGAGAAAAGGGCTTAGATACTAAATTCAAGGTCAGTTACACTAGGAATGAGATCCTCAAAGTTATCAAAGAAAAGACAAGTGTATTAGAGCAACGCAAATGGAAAATTCAAGGTTTATATTCATGTCCTAGCCACCAAATAATTTACCTTACTAAATTCTTAGTCAACACAGGTAAGGGTAGTTGTTCTGTGTCTTTAATTAACCTCATTGTGTGCTATAGGAGAAACAAATCTCTTCACTATTTCAATTAGAACTGTGCACTGCTCCTTTACACTAAGGATAAGAGGAGGATGTGGGTTCATCTGAAATGTTAGGACTTAAGGTCGGCCTGTGTTTAGATAGAGAAATGAGAATTGCTTTGCAATGACACTATTGCACAGCTTTTCAAATGGTACATTTATAATGGCATTTTTACTGTGTAATCTTGTGATCTTGAAAATGAAGAATGGTTAAAGTAAGCAGTAATTTATATAGTGGATAGCTTAATTATTCTTTCTATCACTTGGCTAAGTAATGAATCAAATATTTTCTTTCAATAAGAGGGAAGAATTTATTTTCCAAAGAGCATCCCTATGAGATTTATAAATTACAATTACAGGCTATAAGTCACTACCAAGGATAGTGAATTATAAATAGACTAGTGGCCCGGTGCACGAAACTCGTGCACATTGAAAGGGAATTAATTAGAGGAACGTAATTTGAACTCACTATCTAATATCAATAATATGTGAGCGTGAGGCAGTCCGCATTTCTGAAATTCAGTGACATGAATTTTAGCTATTACTTTGCTAAATAAATGGAATTTACAGATATCATTTAAAAGAGCATTCAGCTTAACACATTGCGTACCCCTCACGAGTTTTCTCGTGTTTCGTGTGCCATCTGTTAAGGACCGCTCACGAGTGTTCTCGTTTTTCACACGCCATCTGTTATGGACCTTCGATGTCAACACACTGTCTTGTCCACTGTGGGGCACGGTTACAGGGTTTTGGCCAGGTTCAAGCCTCAGACTAATGAAAGGACAGGGTCCTCTCACTGCCACGTGCAAGTCCCAGCTGGAGGGCAGGGCCCTCCCAGCAAAATCATAGCCAACGGCTGTGGTTGTAAGCTTGAACCTATGGTCCGAACACGTAGCCCCACGTGCCTTGTGATAGAGTTTAGGTGCATGTAGTTGAGTAGGGTTGAGACTCACGAGAATGCTGTAAACAACGTGATCACGCCCCTACTTTGCCTTGTGGCATCTGCTATAAAATAAAGACAAGGCTTGTGGGCGCTGGCGTTGTCTCCTCTTCAGGGAGCAGCGTCCCATCGAGACCCAGCTATTATTCTCTTGTCTGTCTTTCCTTAATCCTTTCACCCCCCCACTCAGAGACACCCTTGGCCGTGCTGGCGCGGCACAGTCCACATCGAATAAAGCGATCTCATTGGTGGAAACCGTGCAGGTCAATCTACGGAAAAACTATATAATTGCACGAACCCATAAAGCATTGCAGTTACATTGTATTTTGGTCATTCGAATAGTCTTCGTCTTCAAGTTCCTGGCGCTTTTAGAAATGCCCTATCTCAGAAAAAGGAAGGAAACCAACGAAACTGATACACTTCCGGAAGTATTTAACGATAATTTCTCAGATATTCCTAGTGAGATCGAAGATGCTGATGACTGTTTTGACGATTCCGGAGACGATTCCGGAGACGATTCTACTGATTCTACTGACAGTGAAATTATTAGACCTGTAAGGAAGTGCAAGGTGGCGGTGCTTTCAAGTGATTCCGACACTGACGAAGCTACTGATAATTGTTGGTCTGAAATTGACACACCACCACGCTTACAAATGTTTGAAGGTCATGCTGGGGTCACTGCATTTCCGTCTCAGTGTGACTTTGTACCCTCTGTGACCAATCTCTTTTTTTGTGATGAATTGTTTGAGATGTTGTGCAAAGAGCTGTCCAACTATCACGATCAAACCACAAAGAAATGCAAAACACCATCTAGAACACTAAAGTGGTCTCCGGTTACACAGAAGGACATCAAGAAATTCCTTGGCCTAATTATTCTGATGGGTCAAACAAGAAAAGATAGCTTGAAAGACTATTGGTCAACAGATCCTTTGCTATGTACCCCTATATTTCCACAGACAATGAGTCACCATAGATTTGAGCAAATATGGACATTCTGGCATTTCAATGATAACGCCAAAATGGACAGTCGCTCGGGGAGACTTTTCAAGATCCAACCTGTGCTGGATTATTTCCTGCATAAATTTCGAACAGTATACAAACCAAAGCAACAGTTGTCTTTGGACGAGGGAATGATTCCATGGAAAGGATGTTTAAAATTTCGCATGTACAACCCAGCGAAAATAACAAAATACGGTTTACTTGTTCGGATGGTGTGCGAGAGTGACACCGGCTATATCTGCAGTATGGAGATATACACTGCTGAAGGAAGGAAATTGCAAGAAACTGTTCTTTCAGTCCTTGGACCCTATCTTGGCATATGGCACCATATTTACCAGGATAATTATTACAATGCTACATCTACTGCTGAATTGCTACTACAGAACAAAACTAGAGTCTGTGGGACTATTAGGGAGAGTAGAGGTTTACCGCCAAATTTGAAAATGAAAACATCAAGAATGAAGAAAGGTGACATAATATTTTCCAGAAAAGGCGATATTCTTCTCCTAGCATGGAAAGACAAGCGGGTTGTCCAAATGATATCAACGATCCATGACACTTCTGTCTCGACAACAGGAAAAAAAAAATAGAAAAACGGGAGAGAATATTGTAAAACCTACCTGCATCAAGGAATACAATGCCCACATGAAAGGCGTTGACCGTGCGGATCAATTCCTTTCGTGTTGTTCCATTCTAAGGAAAACGATGAAATGGACAAAAAAAGTAGTGCTGTACCTTATAAACTGTGGACTTTTCAATTCATTTAGAGTGTACAACATCCTCAATCCACAAGCAAAAATGAAGTATAAACAGTTTCTGCTATCGGTGGCCAGAGACTGGATAACGGATGACAATAATGAAGGCTCTCCGGAACCAGAGACAAATCTGTCCAGCCCTTCCCCTGGGGGTGCAAGGAGAGTACCTCGTAAAGATCCACCCAAAAGGTTGTCAGGTGATATGAAGCAGCATGAACCTACATGTATTCCATCGAGTGGAAAGAAAAAATTTCCTACGAGAGCCTGCAAAGTTTGTGCCGCCCATGGAAAAAGGAGCAAATCTAGATACTTATGTAAATTTTGTTTGGTCCCTCTTCATAGAGGAAAATGTTTTACGCAGTACCATACATTCAAAAAGTACTGGGAACTTTAATTGTTTAATTGTTTAACTGTTTTTGTAAATAAAAATGTTATAATTATTGAAAAACAACACCTAAAGTGCATTATGATCTGTAGTTATGATGATTTAAATAACGTGCAGTTTGCCCAAAAACGTGAGGTCCCTGGCGTATGTCTTAGAGATTTCTATGCGGTATGATTACTTTGCCAAATAAATGGAATTTACAGATTTCAATTAAAAAAGCATTCAGCTTAATATTAAAAACTCTGGCTACCAAGTCAGGTCTGTTTTCAACTTTTTGCCAGCGTTGTAAATTGTTTGCAATATCTGCCCATTTGGGGTTGCATGTCATGGTTATGAATAAATCGGCCTTGCCATACTTCGTTACAATTGCCATAGTATCCTGATATCGCGTTGCATATTTCTGGGACTACCCTCAAAAGATGATGGAAGTATTATCATTTTACCAATTGGCACACTGTCATTTTCAAACCTAGATTTGAGATAATCCATCAAACCACTATATTTTTCAACTCTCAACTTAGATTGGTTTGCTTTGATGAAATTTATCTGATTGGTCTCCATTTTTTAATATGAATCCATGATAAACTGTTGAGTTAATTTTCCTGCATTTAAAATAGGATTGAACGTGTCCCACACAGAGAGATGAAATCCATAATACTGCATTTATGTGACTCGTGTCCTTACATTTTTTCTAGTATTATTGTCGATTACACTGTTGTCTCTGAGTCTTAACGCAATATCTGTTCCCCAGACTTTTTCACCATGTGGAAAAAGAATAGGATATGTCATTGCATCTAATGTAGGAAATAGGATATTGATTTGTTTCATTTTAATGGCATTTGGGTTATTGGGATCTGGTTTACAATGAATGAGCAAGTCCCTTTCAAAAGGAGGTTCTCCATCTTCGTTTCTGAATATGACAGCAACCTCGGTTACATGGGGAGAATTATATCTACCTGGGTCACTGTTACGATCATATTTAATTGCCATTGTTACTTCTGTGGGAGCAATACCTTTTGCTGCTGGTTCAGATTGGGCTTCCTTTTCTACCTCATGTAGCATCTTGTACGATTTTGTTAATTCATTTATTTCATGCATGAGATTGTTGATGTTGATCATGAGTCTTTCTGAGCAGCCCTGGTTTTTCTGGCATTGCTAATCTTTTACTTGTAGCTTTGGCTGTATCCAAAATTTAGAGTTGAGCAAACTTCCGAGAAACACCATCCGAAGGATGTAAAGTTCCAGTACAGTGATAAACTTGTCCGTGTATTCTAAAACAGTACGGTCCATATCCTGATGGCGATGCAATATTTGCACCCATGGAAGCAAAAGCAAAAGAACTATTTATGGAATGAATATTTTCCATGAAATTTTTACTGTTAGAATCTTCGTTTTTCATTAATCTTTTAAAATATGCCAGGTAATTTGGAAAATGTATATCCTTTGGACAGACTTTCCCTTTGCTACAACATCGAGTAAATTTCCCATCGGATGGTTTTTCATCAAACAGTCATTCCACCACAACTATGTTCGAGAATTGCATCCTTACATACTCCATTTTTGCTGAGAAGGCAGTTCCTACCAGTATTGGTAGTACTTGTTGATGACTGTTCTCTAGACATATTCTGTCGTCACCACCGCCTTCTTTCAACTTCAAAGGCACGTTGGTCTTAAGACATTTTCTGTCGATGACGCCGGTGTTTTTCGGCATCAGAGTGACATTTTTCCAATAGCTGGTCTTCAGATACATCCTGTCGCAGGCACCGCCTTCTTTCAAGATCAGACGCATGTTGCTCTTCAGACATTTTCTGTCGATAACGTGGGCATCTTTTGGCTGCAGAGCTACGTTGTACCAACAGTTGTTCTTTAGACATAGTCCCACCTCTCTACTGTCACAGTCTGAGATGCAGGTAAATGAGAGTCCTGGCTGTCAGGCCGCTGAGAGCTGTCTGACCAAAGGCTGATTCTGGCTAATTCTGTGGGGGTGGGACTTCCTCCTCCCTGCTGTCAGTTTCCACAGCTGTGATGGAGCTGGGGTGACAGAGGGAGCCATGCCCTCCAAGCCGCCCTCTCTCTCGCTCTTCTCTATGTCCAGCGGCCTCCTGCTCTGCCAAGTCCCCCAAACCTCCCACTCTCCGCCCACTCTCCCGCTCTCCGCCGGCGAAGGTCCCGGGAGCCCATAGGCATGGCTAGGCGTGGCCGGCTTTGCCTCCTAGGGCTGGCGAAGGTCCCAGGAGCCCGGGGCTGCCATCGCCTCCCGGGGCACTTAACACCTGCATATGCAAATTAACCCGCCATCTTTGTCAGGTTAATTTGCATACTCCTGAGCATAGCAGAGGGACCATCAATTTACATGTTTCTCTTTTATTATATGGGATGGCCCTCCTAGAGTCCATTTGGCAGAATTTGAACTCCATGTTAATTGGTATTTGCATACTAAGTAGCTATTTTATATTTATTCATTTTTTTAATCCTCACCCGAGGATTTTTATTGATTTTTAGAGAGAAAGGAAGGGCGAGAGAGAAACATCAATGTGAGAGAGAAGAATCAATTGATTGCCTCCCAGATTGAACCTGCAACCTTCTGGTGTACAAGATAATGCTCCAAACAACTGAGCACCGGCCAGGACTATTTTTATTATTTATTTATTTTTTTAAAAAAAATAATATGGAATGCTTCATGAATTTGCATGTCATCCTTGCTCAGAGGTCATGCTAATCTTCTCTGTATCATTCCAATTTTAGTGTATGTGCTGCTGAAGTGAGCACTTTATTCATTTTTAAAGTGCTGAAATATTCTAAACATGCATATATTCCTTGACTTGATTTTCTAATAAATAGGACTCTGTGCCCTCTACCCAAATGTCTACTTCTATTTACTATGGTAAGATTTTACCACAGATTCTTTTAAAGAGTGAAAGCGTTAGAAACAAAGTTCTGCCTCTCTGATGACATTTCTCCTTCCTGTTTTCCTCCCCAGAGATGACCACTGACTTCAATTTGATGTTCACCATTCTCGTGTTATTTGCATATATCCAAAAATAATTTCTAGAATTGCTTCCAAATGTATATTAAACAGCCAAAGTAGTTAAATAATAGAAATTCCAGAGAGATTTTATGAGAAAGTTGATGAGCAGATTCTAAAATGTATATGGAAATAGGGAGGGCCAGGAAACGACAAATAACTAAGTGGAAAGATTTGCTTCATCTAATGTCTTTTTAAAAGCTACAAAAATTGCAAGAGTGTGACCTGATGCAAGACAGATATATAGGCCCACAGAATGCAATAAGGATCCCAAAAACACAACTGTGTTATGCTAGACTTATGATATCATCTGCACTAGGGAACAGAAAGGCAGGAGGAAAGCCTTAATGCAAGTGGAGGAGGGATAGTTGAGAATCCACATGGAAAAAATGAAATGACCCCATATTACTAATTATTCAAAAGTGAATTCCAGCCCTAACTGATTTGGCACAGTGGATAGAGCGTCAGCCTGGGGACTCAAGGGTCCCAGGTTTAATTCTGATCAAGGGCATGTACCTTGGTTGCAGGCACATCCCCAGTAGGGGGTTTGCAGGAGGCAGCTGATTGATGTTTCTCATTGTTGTTTCTAACTCTCTATCCCTCTCCCTTCCTCTCTTTAAAAAATCAATAATATATATATATATATATTTTTTAAAAGTGAATTCCAGGGTGCTTGTAGATCTAAACTCAAAAGAAAATTTATACTGACTTCAAAAAAGTTATTTAACCACAATGATTCTTTGATTCTTATAAATTTAACTAGAGGCCTGGTACACGAATTCGTGCACCAGTGGGGTCCCTTGGCCCTGTGGGATCAGGCTGAAACCGGCTCTGCTACATCCCGCGAGGGGTCTCGAATTGTGAGAGGGCACAGGCCAGGCCGAGAGACCCCACCGGTGCATGAACAGGGCTGGGGAGAGACATGGGAGGTTGGCCAGCTGGGGAGGGGCCATGGGAGGGCTCCAGGACATGTCTGGCCCATCTTGCTCATTCCCGATTGGCTGGACCCCAGCAGCAAGCTAATTTATCAGTCAGAGCATCTGCCCCCTGGTGGTCAGTGCACATCATAGTGACTGGTCGACTGTTTGCTACCTGGTGGTCAGTGCACGTCATAGCAAGTGGTTGAATGGCCTTAGCATATCACTAGCATATTACGCTTTGATTGGTTGAATGGACAAACAGACAACTGGACACTTAGCATATTAGGCTTTTGTTATATAGGATGGGGGAGATTGAACTAAATGAACTATGATAATGTAAAATTAAAACTTAATTCAATGTCTGATCTTGAAAATTTTGAAATTATTTATTTAAAGGGATTGCTGTATGTTTTTTGTAAAGCCTTTTATCAAATTAGGGATGTTTATATTTCTAGTTTGCTAAGAGATTTTATCATAAATAACTTAAAATTTAGGCCCTTCCATATATTTTGAGGTGATATCATTATGTATGACATAGTGGTTATTTTTTGCGTAAAC
Organism: Myotis lucifugus; assembly: GCF_000147115.1. Taxonomy (NCBI): domain Eukaryota; kingdom Metazoa; phylum Chordata; class Mammalia; order Chiroptera; family Vespertilionidae; genus Myotis; species Myotis lucifugus. The sequence continues at coordinate 67,984 of NW_005871307.1, forward strand.
ATAATTTGGTTGAAATACATTATCGTTTTTATATATTTCTAGATTTGATTTGCAAATATTTAGGATTTCTAAATCTGCATTCAGGGGTAAGATAGGTCTGCAACTTTCTGTGTTTCTTATGTTCTTATCAGGGTTTGATGTTAAGATTGTGCTGTACTCATAATACTAATTTGGAAGTATTTCCTTTTTCTATTCTCTAAGAGAATATTTTGAAGATTATTGTTATTTCTTTTGTGAGTTTTTGATCAAATTTACCAGTGAACTCTTCTGGGCTTGGTGTTTTCTATGTGGGAAGTTTTAATTCATAGATTACATTTTTTCTATTATTAAACTATACGGATTTTTTTTTATTTTGTGTAAATTGTAGTTTTTCCTAGGAGTTTGTCCATTTCCTCTAACTTTCAAATGTAGTGGCATGAAGTTGTTTGTAATATTCTCTTATTACTAGAGGCCCAGTGCACGAAATTCATGCATGGGTAGGGTCCCTAGGCCTGGCCTGCGATCAAGGCTGATTGGACCTTCCAGCTGCCGGTTGGGGCCTTACTTCCGACTGCCGGCCGGGGTCTTGATCTCCCGAGGGGGCACTTTACATATTAGCCTTTTATGTATATAGACTAGAGGCCCAGTGCACGAAATTTGTGCATGGGGGGGGGGGGGGGGTTCCCCAGCCCGGCCTGCACCCTCTCCAATCCGGAACTCTCTCGTAATCTGGAACCACTGGGTCCTAACCACTCAAATGCCTTCCTGCCTGATCGCCCCTAAATGCCTCTGCCTCTGCCTGCCTGCCTGCCTAATCACCCCAAACCTCTCTGCCTACCTGCCTGATTGCCCCTAACTGCTCTCCCCTGCCAGCCTGAATTCCCTAACTGCCTAACTGCTCTCCCCTGCTGGCTTGATCCCCCTAACTGCCTAACGGCTCTCCTCTCCTGGCCTGATCCCCTTAACTGCCTATCTGCTCTCCCCCTAACTGCCTATCTGCTCTCCCCCTAACTGCCTATCTGCTCTCCCATCCTGGCCTGATCCCCCTGCCTAACTGACACCTTCTCCATTCTGCCTTCTCCCTTCTGCTCTCTCATGCACGGTGCCGGCCTTCTCACTTTCTCACCAGGCGCTGGTCTTTTCAACTTCTCCTGAGGTGCCAGCCTTCTCACCTTCTCCCTTCTGCCTTCTCCCAAGGAGCTGTCCTTTTCACCTTTTCCCTCTGCCTTCTCCCCCGGCACCAGCCTTTTCACCTTCTCCCTTCTTGTGCACACCGCTGGCCTTTTCACCTTCTCCCTTCTGCCTTCTCCCACGGTGCCGGCCTTCTCACCTTCTCCCTTCTGCCTGCTCATGGGCAGCACCAGCCTTTTCACCTTCTCCCTTCTTGTGCACACCGCTGGCCTTTTCACCTTCTCCCTCTGCCTTCTCCCGGGGCACCGGCCTTTTCACCTTCTCCCTTCTGTCTTCTCCCGCAGTGCTGGTCTTCTCACCTCCCTTCTGCCTGCTCCTGCATGGCGCCAACCTTCTCACCTTCTCCCAAGGCACCGCTCACCCTCCAGTCTGAAGGTGATCAAGCCTGCAACCAGAAATGTTTCTGGTTGCCTCAGGCTAGTCCCGCCTTCTCCCTGCGCCTCCCCGCTTTCGCCCAGTCTCTGGAGCAATGCCCTGCAGTGTGCATAGGAGCTAATAAAGAGCTAATATGCTAATGGTCCGGTTGTGACCCATTACGATATCACAGCTAATTTGCATATTACATTTTATTTATATATATATATATATGTATAGATATGTATAGATATGTATATATATATATACACACACACACACACACACACACACACATACATACATTTAAAAGAACTATTTTTCCCTTGCCGGGTAGCTCAGTTAGTTAGAACATTGTCCCCATACACCAAGGTTGCACATTCGATCCCCAGTCAGGGCACATACAAGAACCAATGAATGCATGAAAGGGTAGAACAGCAAATCTCAATCTCTCTCTCTCTCTCTCTCTCTCTCTCTCTCTCTCTCTCTCTCTCTTTCTCCCTTTCCCCCCTCTCTCAAATCAGTAAATTTAAAACAAACGCTATTTTTAATTAGTCAATAGTTAAGCACATTTACTAACATTTTATTAAATTTTGTGCTCATCTTTTTTTATACTAAGCTTTCTTCTAGAGTTTGCTTTTTTTCTTAATAAAGTATATCCTTTGAATATTTCTTACGTGAGGGATTATAATTAGTAAACTCTTTTGCTCTTTGTATATCTGAAATGTGTTTATGTGGTCCTCATTCTTGCATGATAATTTAGTGGGATATAAAATTCTAGAAAGGTTGTCATTCTCCCAAAGCACTTTGAATACACTACTTCTGACCTTTGTTCTTGATAAGTGTGATGTTAACCGAATTATTATTTCTTTCTAGATAATGATGCCTTTTCTCTTGGGTAATATTTAAGACTTTCCAATTTCACTGTGATGCATCTTGGCATGAGATTTATCTTTATTTATGCCACTTGAAGGGTACTTTTGTTCAACTCCAGAAAAGTCTGTGTTGTTAGCTCTATGAATATGATTCTCCTCCTCTGTCCACCACCTTTTTCTGGGTCTGCTCTTATATATTGGAGCTTCTTAGTTATCAGCCATGTAACTACTTTTTGTCAATTTCTCAGTACCTTCTATTAACTTAATAATTTTTTGAGTTTTTTAACATAACTATTACATCTATTTTTAAGATCACTGTTTGTTTGTTTTTTTCCCCTCTAACTTCTTATATCATTTCTTCTTGGTTTTGTTTCCTAGTTCCTTGATTTAAAAAATGACTGTTAGTTACTTTGTTTAGCAATTTGAATATCTTTATTATGATACTTTAAAGTCCTTAGTTATTCTGTAATATTAAATTTTTTCTAAAGTGAGTTCTGGACGATGATATTGTTGGTTGTGTTTCTGCATATTATGATTTTTCAGTGTTTCAGAAGTCTAGTTTTCCAACCCATTTTGAACATATACTAATTTTCTCCCTTTTGAAAATCACAAACACTCTGTTCATCCTTCCTTGTCTTTCAGCCTTGCATGTCCTCCACTTGGCCCAAGAGTGCCTGAGTTGACAACTAGTCTTTTAATGTCATTTTTTAAAATGCTCAGCCTGGCTGGTGTTGCTCAGTGGTTGAGCATCAACCAATGAACCAGGAGATCACAGTTCGATTTCTGATCAGAGAACATGCCCGGGTTGCAGACTTGATCCCCAGTGTGGGGCTTGCAGAAAGCAGCCAATCAGTGATTCCCTCTCATCATTAATGTTCCTATCTCTATTGCCCTCTCTCTTCCTCTCTGATGTAAATAAAAATATATTTAAAAATAATAATAAATAGTTAAAAAATCCACCTCTTGATTATGTAGTTAGCAGGTTAGTGGGAGTTTGGTTCAAGAGACTCTGTTTCATTCTTTTTCTCTGGGCTTCTTTCTTTTCCCTGTAAAGGAAGAGGTGATTGAAAGCATGAACTCATACCAGCAGCATGGCAGAAAGTTGACATGAGATCATGAGGCAATAATTTTCTTCAGTAGTTAGGTTTTTGGATGAGTCCTTGTTCACGAGAAACCAAGGTATATAACAGGAATCGGTTTGTTACTCAGCCTTTTCCCTGCCCTGACATTCATTGGCACAGCCCATTTCCAAGATAGACCTAGGCTTCTGAACTATTAGGAACCTAACCCTTCTCCCACACAAACAAAGCATACTTTTATACAGATGAGTCAATTTGATAATCTTAAAGTAATAACCTTGAGTCCACTCAAATATGTGTGTGTGTATATATAAATACATAAACAGATATTGAATATATTATAAATTATTATATAATATATGCAATATATATACATATATCTTAAATTGTAAAATACATATAACATACAATTTACCATTGAATCATTTTTTTAGAATCTTTATTGTTGAGAGTACTATAGATGTCCCCCTTTATTCCCCACCTTTCCCCTCTCCACCCATTTCTGCCCTGACCCCAGGCCCTTCACCACCCTACTGTCTGTGTCCATAGCTAAGATCTTTGGTTAATCTATTCCTGCCCCCCGGCCCCACCCATCGTCCCTTTGAGATTTGTCAGTATGTTCCATGGTTCCATGCCTCTGATTCTATTTTATTCATCAATTCATTTTGTTCATTAGATCTTCTGTTCGTTTGATTTTTAGATTCAATTATTGATAGATATGTATTTGTTGCCATTTTATTGTTCATATCTTTTATCTCCTCCCCTTCTCCTTCTTCCTTTTCCTCTTCTTAAAGAATACCTTCAACATTTCATGTAATACTGGTTTGGTGGTGATGAACTCCTTTACCTTTCCTTGTCTGTGACGTTCTTTATCTGACCCTCAATTCTAAATGACAGCTTTGCTGGGTAGAGTAATTTTGGTTGTAGGTCCTTGCTATTCATCACTTTGAATATTTCTTGCCACCCCCTCTGGCCTGCAAAGTTTCTGTTCAGAAATCAGCTGACAGTCATATGGGCGCTCCCTTGTAAATAACTAACTACTTTTCTCTTGCTGCTTTTAAGATTCTGTCTTTGTCTCTAACCCTTGGCATTTTTATTATGATGTGTCTTTGTGTGGGCCTCTTTGGGGTCTTCTTGTTTGGGACTCTATGCTTGCTGCACTTATAAGTCTACTTCTTTCACTAGGGAGGGGAAGTTTTCTGTCATTTTTCAGATAGGTTTTCAACATCTTGCTCTCTCTTTCTTCTCCTTCTGGTACCCCCATTATGGGAATGTTGGTATGCTTGAAGTTGTCCCAGAGGCTCCTAACACTATATTCATAATTTTGGATTCTTTTTCTTTTTGCTCTTCTGATTGGGTGATTTTTGCTTCCTCATGTTCCAAATTATTGATTTGATTCTTGGCATCCTCTACTCTACTGTTGAATCCCTGTAAATTATTCTTTATTTCAGGTAGTGTATGCTTAATTCCTGACTGGTCCTTTTACATTTCTTTGAAATTCTCACTAAGATCCTTGAAAGTTTCATTAAGTCCCTTAACACTCTCATTAAATCCCTTGAAGCTCTCATTAAGATCCTTGAGCAACCTTATAACCATTGTTTTTAATTCTGTATCCAGTAGTTTGCTTGCTTCCATTTCTTTTATTTGTGACCTATTTCATTGTCTCCACATTTCAGCTGCTTCCCTGTGTTTTTTTCTGTGTGTTAGGTAGAGCTGCTATGTTTCCTGCAATTAGTAGAGTGGCCTTGTGCTGCAGGTGTCCTATAGGGCCCAGTGGCTCAGCCTTCCCAGTCAGCTGAGCTAGGCATTCTAGGTGCACCCCTGTGTGGGCTGTATGCACAGTTTTGTTGTAGTTGAGACTTGATTGCTGTTGGCATCATTGGGAGGAGTTGACCTCCAAGCCAATTGGCTGTGAGGACCTGCTGCAACTACAGTGGAAGAGCTGCTATGCATAAACACCTCTATGGAGGAGGACTTGCTTCAGTGGGCCTTTGGTGCTCACTGAGCATGTCACTTGTGGATGTATAGAGTTGTTATCTACTATGGTCTGAAGCTGTCTACTGAGTGCACTGGCTCTGGGGCCTTTAAGGAGGTGCAAAGTCAGCCACTGCCTGGAGCCACCCAGCAGAAGCTACAGAGAGATCTGCAGATGGCTACTATTTGCTATTTGTATTGGGCTTAGAAGTGTCCAGGCAAGGCCAAACTGTGAAGCAAGGCAAGTTGGTGCTAGTGCTGCATCTTCGGCCTTTTATTGATAGGTTTGGGGCATGCTGTCACCAGTTTCAACTTGTTTGAGAGATTTTAGAAAACTCTGAAGTCTGAGCCAGGACAGGCCATTTATAGGGAAAAGCTGCTTGCAAACAGCTTGGGTGGGGCTGCAGATTAGATGGGGTGGGGTCTCAGGGGATCCCCTGGGTGACCACAGTTCCCACTGGCATTTACATCCTGAAGCTTTTCCAAGGTCTGGAACCCTGAGCTGGGGGTCTGGTGTGGGGCTGGGATCCCTTTCTCTTCACAGGATGCCTTTGCAGAGATGTTCACCCTCCTAAAAAACCACACATGTGGGGGTCGGACCAACCTGTTCCATGCCTCTACCCCTCCTACTAGTCTCTATGTACTTTCTTTATTTCTCTAGTTGTAGGATTTCCATTCAGCCAGTTTTCAGGTGGTTCAGGTATTTTAGTTGTAATTTTGATGTGGTTGTGGAAGATGGCAAGTACAGGCATTTACCTATGCTGTCATCTTGGTCTGATATTATTGAATCACTAGTGGCCCAGTGCAGGAATTTGTGCACATTGAAAGGAAATTAATTAGAAGAAATATTTTAATATCACTATTTGCCCTTTTTCTATAATAGAAGTGTCAACCAAATTAACAACTGACAATGACAGATCAAAACACATGCATGTGATTGGCCCCAGCAAGAGCTTTATATATATAGGTAAACTTGCTTAATTACTAGCAGATCTGCTTTCTGATTTAGTTAAACTTTTTCCAGCCCAGTGAGGCACCCCAACTTCTCTTTCAGGTAATTGTCAGCAACACAGCAGTAAATACCAACACAAAGCAGATTATTATTGTAGATCACGCAGGGAGAACAGAGGGTAAAATATTTAACTGCAGCAGTGTTTGACTATATTTTGCGCATTGAAAAAACCTGAAGTCATTTTCAGGGTCCACCATTTCTTACTTCTTTTCAGTTGGGTCAAGTTTCTAAGCTTTCTAAATGTCTGTTTTCCAGCTAATGGAAAGAAAATAGGATTCTACCGAGTCTCCTATCTACCTACTCCAGGACTTCTGTGAGGATCAAATGAGATGAGGCACGTGAAAATGCTTCAAAAACATTTGGTTAAAGTGTGAAATGTTTGCCCCTGGCTATAAAGCGAGTCCTGTTCCTGTGCTGAAGAAACTGCAAGGAGGCTAGTCATCGCTAGGGAAAGGAAGCTAGGCATTGCTATGTGACATTGCCGGGGTTCTTGTCCCAGCATCAAGAAGGGTTCAGGAATCTGGAGAAGGGGCTGTGCGTAGATGACATAGGAATCCAGAGACTAATAAAGAGTCCAGAAATGAGTTATAATTTTGAAAGGCATTTGGGGGTCAGAGGAACTTAGCTAAAGGAGCTAAGATCCAAGATCTTAAGTCTAAGGTCTTAGGTTCTCCCGTCGTCCCCAGGACCCCATGCTTTTTATTAACACAATTTGTCCTGAGGCAAGGCAGAGATATACACCTCAAAGGGTCAGGGTTTAATACAGAGTCCATTGTCAGAATGGGGGAATTAGCCTACAGCTGTACAGTTGTTTGGCCAGTAGGAGGCAATAACATGTAGATTAAGATGCCTTTTAGCTGTCTGGCAGCCACAATAAGTTTCCTATTCAGGTTTGCGTAAATGCCTTCAAGCCATTCCCAACAGGTGACTACATGTGTGGCTCAACCCTGTTGAGTCCCCAAGTCTCATCAACCTTTTGATGAAACTCTTGAAATTATGACATGCTGGAATTGGTTCCTGGCATGACATCATTACCCAGCACCCACAGCCGGGCTGGGCTGGGCTGGGCTGGGTTGTGGGCCACATTTTACGCCATGGGGTCTCAGCAGCATCGGCTGCGATTTGGTGGGCTGTCGCTCCAGGGTGGTGGCGAGGCCTGTGTTCCACTTGGGGGAAGCCGAGTGTTGCTTTGTGGGTCCCAGGTCCTCGGTGCTGTTTCTCTGTACATGGCCAGTGCGTGTCACAGCAGCTCCACTGTTGAGCGTCTGCCCCCTGGTGGTCAGTGCGCATCATAGTGACTGGTCAGACGGACACTCAGCATATTAGCCTTTTATCTAATCTAATAAAAGAGAAACATGCAAATTGACCTTACCTCTGCTACACCCACAAGCCACACCCACCAGCCAATCAGGGGCAAATATGCAAATTAACCCAACTAAGATGGCAGAGGCCACGGAGCTGGAGCCAGCAGGAGGCTTGGGTTGCCCCTGGCAATAGAGGAAGCCAAGCTTCCTGCCTGCCCTGCCCGCCCTGAGCTCCGCTCAAGGCTACAAAGTTTCAATTATAAAAGATAAATAAATCCCAGATACCTGCTTCCAGCCTGCAGCCATGGCCAGCCTCAAAACGGCCCTCAGCCCCTCACCCAGGCTGGTCAGGCACCCCAGTAAGGACCCCCAACCTGAAGGGGGGTGTGGCCATCCTGAAAACAGCCATCAGCCCCTCACCCAGGCTGGCCAGCACCCCAGTAGGGCCCCCCACCCTGAAGGGGCTGTGGCCAGCCTGCAAACAGCCCTCAGCCCCTCACCCAGGCTGGTCAGACACCCCAGTAAGGACCCCCAACCTGAAGGGGCGTGTGGCCAGCCTGAAAACGGCCATCAGCCCCTCACCCAGGCTGGCCAAACCCCCATGGGGTGAGGGTCCCCTCTGGGGAGCTTGACCAGCCTGCAAACAGCAATCAGCCCCTCACCCAGCTGGCCAGGCACCCCATCGGGGACCTCCACCCTGAAGGGGGTGTGGCCAGCCTGAAAACAGCCCTCAGCCCCTCACCCAGGCTGGCTAAGCACCCCAGCAGGACCCCACCCTGATCCAGGACACCCTTCAGGGCAAACCAGCCAGACCCCACCCATGCATCAGGCCTCTATCCTCCTATATAATAAAAGGGTAATATGCAAATTGACCCTAACAGCAGAACCACTGGGAATTACTGGTCAGTGCACTCCCATAGGGGGAGCTCTGCTCAGCCACAAGCCAGGCTGATGGCTGCCAGCACAGCAGTGGCAGCGGTAGCCTCTCCCGCCTCCTCAGCAGCTCTAAGGATGTCCGACTGCAGCTTAGGCCTGCTCCCCGGTGGCAAGTGGACATCCCCTGAGGGCTCCTGGGCTGCCAGAGGGATGTCTGACTGCCAGCTTAGGCCGGATCCCCTGGGGAGTGGGCCTAAGCCAGCAGGTAGATATCCCCCGAGGGGTCCCAGACTGCAAGAGGGCACAGGCTGGGCTGAAGGACCCCCTGAGTGCACAAATTTTTTGTGCACCAGGCCTCTAGTGTGTGTGTGTGTGTGTGTATTACACACACACACACACACACACACACACACACAAAGCCGGTTGCACAAAGATTCGCGCAATAGGCCTTCCTTCCCCTGGCTGCCGGCACCGGTTTTTCTCCAGCACCCGGGACCCAGACCTTTGGTCCGGCCTCAGTGGAGAAGCCAAGCCTTGAGGCTAGGCTTTTCCCCTCCGGCTGCAGCGAGGCTTGGCTTCTCCCCTCCAGCCGCAGTGAGGCTTGGCTTCTCCACTGCGGCTGCAGCGGAGAAGCCAAGCCTCTTCAGTCTTCAGGCTTCAGTCTTCAGTCTTCAGTCTTCAGTCTTCGCTCTGGCCGGAGTCTTCACTCTGCGCCTGCGTTTGCAAATTAACCGCCATCTTTGTTGGGTTAATTTGCATAGTCGCTCTGATTGGCTGGTAGGCGTAGCAGAGTGACACCAATTTGCATGTTTCTCTTTTATTAGTGTAGATATATATAGATAGATTTTAAAGTATATAGTTTGGTGTCAAAAAGTTCATTCACATTGTGCAACTATCACCCTCATTTGTTTTCCAGAACTTTTTCATCATCCCAAACTGAAACTCCGTAACCATGAAATAATTAATTCTCAACACTCTCTCCCATGGCCCTTGGCAACCACCACTTCATTCTCTGTCATATAATTAAGTCTTCTTGTGACATGTTTTGTTTATCTATTCATTTGTTGGTAGACACTTGGGTTGTTTCCACATTTTGATGGAACATCAATATATAAATACCTCTTTAAGACTCTGCTTCCAGTTCTTTTGCATATATACCCAGAAGTAGAATTGCCAGATTGTATAGTAATTCTCATTTTAACTTTAAAAAAAAATTGTTGACAGTATTACAGATGTCCCCCATTTTCTCCCTTTTGCCCTCATCCACTCAGCCTCAGCTCTATATCAGGCCTTCACAACAGTATGTATCCATAGGCTATGCATATATAAGTTCTTTGATGAATCTCTTCCTATCTCCCCATCTCCCTAATCTCTGATATCTGTTGGTCTGTTCCAGGCATCCATGCCTCTGGCCCTATTTTGTTTGTCAGTTTATTATATTCAGTAGATTCCACATATAAGTGATATTGTGTGTTATTTGTCTTTCTCTGACTGGCTTATTTTACTCAGCATAATATTCTCCAGGTCCATCCATGCTGTTGCAAAGGGTAAGAGATCCTTCTTTTCTACAGAGGCATAGTACTCCAGTATATAAATGTACCACAGCTTTTTTTAAAAATATATATTCCATTGATTTTTTACAGAGAGGAAGGGAGAGGGATAGATTGTCAGAAACATCAATGAGAGAGAAACATCGATCAGCTGCCTCCTGCACACCCCCCACTGGGGATGTGCCTGCAACCAAGGTACACGCCCTTGACTGGAACCGAACACTGGAACCTTCAGTCCGCAGGCCGACGCTCTATCCACTGAGCCAAACCAGTCAGGGCATGTACCACAGCTTTTTATCCCACTCCTAGTAATGGGTACTTGGGCTGTTTACAAATCTTAGCTATCGTAAATTACGCTGCCAAGAATATAGGGCTGCATATATTCTTTCTGATTGATGTTTCAGGATTCTTAGGATATATCTCTAGAAATGGGAACACTGGGTCAAACAGCAGTTCCATTTTTAATTTCTTTAAAATATATTTTTATTGATATCAGAGAGGAAGAGAGAGGGAGACGGAGATAGAAACATCAATGATGAAATAGAATCATTGATCGGCTGCCTCCTGCACACCTCCCACTGGAGACCAAGCCCGCGACCCGGACATGTGCCCATTACTAATTTTTTGAATAAACTCCATACTGTTTTCCATAGTGGCTATACCAATCTGCATTCCCACCAGCAGTGTACTAGTGTTCCCTATTCTCCACGTCCTAACCAACATGTTTTTGTTGATTTATTAATGAAGCCATTCTGGCAGATGTGAAGTGATACCTCATTATAGTTTTTATTTGCATTTATCTGATGATTAATGATGTTGAGCATTTTTTCATGTCTATTGGCCATCTGTATGTCCTCTTTGGAGAAGTATCTATTCAGATCCTGTGCTCATTTTATAATTGGGTTACTTGTCTTCCTTTTGTTGAATTGTATGAGTTCTTTATATATTTTGGAAATTAACCCTTATCACATGTATCATCGGTGAATATGTTCTCTCATACTGGGGGTTCCCTTTACATTTTGGTAGTGGTTTCTTATACTGCGCAGAAGCTTTTTATTTTGAGGTAGTCCCATTTGTTTATTTTTTCATTTGTTTGTCTTGTCCTAGGAGATATATCAGTGAAAATTCTGCTACGTTAGATGTCTGAGATTTTGGTGCCTATGTTTTCTTCTGGGATTTTATGGTTTTGTGATTTATATTTATGTATATTATTCATTTTGAGTTTATTCTTGTGTATGGTGTAAGTTAGTGATCTAGTTTCTTTTTTTTGCATGTATCTGTCTAATTTTCCCAGCACCATTTATTAAAGAGACTGTCTTTATTCCATTGCATGTTATTGCCTCCTTTGTCAAATATTAATTGAGCGTAATGGCTTGGGTCAATTTCTGGGACCTTTGTTCTGTCCCCTTTGATTTTGCAATCAAAGAAAACATGATAATTTCAAGAGAAACATCAGAAGTGCTTTATTCAAAGTAATGTCCATTGCTAGCTACACATTTTCCCCATCTTTCAGGTAATTTGTAGATACCGTCCCAATAGAACTTTTCTTGTTTTGAGGCAAACCATTCAGAGACCCAATTTTTCACTTCTTTGTATGTTTTGAAGTGCTGCTCAGAAAGTGCGTGTGCCATCGATCAGAACAAGTGGTAATCTGAAGGAGCAAGGTCTGGTGAATACAGAGGGTGGGTTAATACTTCCCAGGCAAGATCTTTTAACGTGTCTTTAACTGGTTTTGAAGTGTGTGATGGTGTGTCATCATGAAGCAAAATTACTTTGCCATGTCTTCTGGCACATTCTGGTCATTTCACACACAATCAAAGCGTGGTTCAAATTTATTATTTGTTGTCGATAGCAATCAGTATTAACGGTTTCACCTGGTTTTAGAAGCTCATAATACACCACACATCTCCTGATCCCACCGAACGCAAAGCATTGTCTTCTTTCCGAAGCGATTTGGCCTTGAAGTCGATGTTGATGGTTGACCTGGATCAACCCATGATTTTGTGCGTTTGGGATTCTCAAAATAAATCCACTTTTCATCGCCGTCACAATTCGATGCAAAAAAAGATTCTGTGCCATTGAAGCAACATTTTACTGATGACTTTTCGGTTTTCCATTTGTCTTTTGTTCAGTTGATGTGGCACCCATTTTCCTTTCCCATTGCTTGTAAACGATCAGAAATTGTTTGCTGAGCAATGCTTAATCTTTCTGCAAGTTGTTTTTGAGTTTGACATGCATTTTCATCCAATAATGCTTGTAATTGTAGGTCTTCAAACTTTTTCGGTTGACCTGGACGTTCTTTGTCTTTCACATAGAAATCATCACTTTTAAAGCGTTAAACCAGTGTTCACAAGTATCTCGAGATGGAGCATGTTCACCATAAGCTTCCCAAAGTATACAATAACTTTCAGCAGTACTTTTCTTCAAAATAAAGTAATGAATTAAAACTTTCCGCTAGTGCTCTTTTTTGGCACAAAATTTAACATTTTTAAGCATAAAAATATCTATGATGTTAACACCTTCAGAAAATTTGACATATGAACTTTTGAAGCTTGCTGTCAATACAACAAAATAGCATACATATAAAAACGCATATAAATCAACATATGTGTAACTCCATCTATTGAAAAAATCCACATTATTAACCGGTACACCTGGTATATGCCTATTCTTGTGCCTGGGTATTTTTATTATAGTGGCTTTGTAGTATAGTTTGATATCCAGTGTAGTGACCCCTCCAACTTTGTTCTTCTTTCTCAAGATTGCTGAGGCTATTAGGGGTCTTTTTGTGGTTTCATATAAATTTTTGGAATATTTGTTCTAGTTCTGTGAAATATGCTGTTTGTATTTTAATAGGAATTGTGTTGAATCTATAGATTGCTTTGGTTAGTACAGACATTTTAATGATGTTAATTCTTCCAATCCATGTACATGGTACATTCTTCCACTTGTTTTTATCTTCTATTTCTTCTTTCAATGTCTTGTACACAAGTACAGATCTTTTATCTCTTAGGTTAAGTTTATTCCTAGGTGTCTTAAATTTTTTTGTTGCAATGGTAAATGGGATTGATTTTTTAGTTTCTCTTTTTGAGGTTCATTATTGGTATATAAAAATGTCATTGATATCTGGAGGTTGATTTTGTTCCTGCTCCTTTGTCCAATTCATCTATTAAATCTAATAGTTTTTTGGTGGAGTCTTTAGGGTTTTCTATGTACAAAATCATGTCATCTGTGAATAATGACAGTTTTATTTTCTCCATTCCAACTTGGATGCCTTTTATTTTTTCTTCTTTTCTGATTGCTATGACTAGGACTCCCAATACTATGTTAAGTAAGAATGGTGAAAGTAACATCCCTGTCTTGTTCCTGTTCTTAAAGGAAATACTTTTAATTTTTGCCCATTGAGTATGATATTGGCTGTCGGTTTGTCATATATGGCCTTTATTATGTTGAGGTATGATCCCTCTATTCCTTCTTTGCTGAGAGCAAATGTGTGCTGGATATTATTGAATACTTTTTCTGTGTCTATTGATATGATCATGTGATTTTTATCCTTCATTTTATATCACATTCATTGGCTTGTGCATATCATACAAGCCTTGCATCCCAGGAATAAATCCCACTTGGTCATGGTGTATGATCTTTTTATTTATTTTTTATTTTTTGGTCCCGTGCCTCAAATCCAAACCCAATATATATAATTTTCTATATAATAAAGAACTAATATGCTAATTAGACCGAACAGCAGAACAACTCTCTGGACGACCTTCCAGAGGACCTTCCAGATGAAGCCGGGGCTGCAAGGGCCGGCTGAGGCAGCCAGGGCTACAAGAACCAGCTAAGGCAGCTGGGGCTGCGAGGATTGGCCGTGGCAGGCAGGGCTGCGAGGGCCAAGCCCCTTGCATGAATCTCGTGCATCGGGCCTCTAGTATATATATATTTTAGAGAGGAAGAGAGAGATAGAAACATCAATGATGAGAGAGAATCATCGATTGGCTGCCTCCTTGACGCCCCACACTGGAGATGGAGTCTGCAACCTGGGTATATCCCCTGACCAGGAATTGAACTGTGACCTTCTGGTTCATAGGTTGACGCTCAATCACTGAGCCAAGCTGGCCAGGCCTGATCTTTTTAATGTATTACATGATCCTGCCATATCTGTGGTTCTGTTTAGGCTATTTATAGGGGAGTGTTCTGAGATGGAGGGGGAAATGTAGACAAAAGAAAATTGTAGAGCATGAAGGTTAGAGTTTGGATATTATCTGGAAGGCAATTAGCAAGAGAATAAGTGTCATGATCAGATTTTCATTTTAGACAGATCCCAGTTCTGATCATATGAAAGACGGATTGGGGCCATGAGGCTAGGAGTCCACTCTAAGCCTCACACAGTGCCTGGGGAATAAATGATGTGAGACTAAAGAGAGCAGAACTAGAAAGACTAGAAGGTAAGGTTTGGGATCAAGACACTTTAGATGACAAAATGGAAAGGTCTTGGAGCCTGATGTTAGCAGAAGTACAGTGACCATATAGTGTATCATCTAAGTTTGGATGCAGCTCCCTCTGAGAGTTAAAGGGGGCTCTGTTAATAACTTTGCTGCTGCTGCATATGCAGACCTGGGAAAACTGGGTATTTGAACACTTCAGGTAAAGATGAGTGAGAAAGAGGATAATTCCCAGGCTTTGGGGACTGGGAAACAGGAGTAAAAAACAGATTTGGAGAATTTTACATGAGTGGAAAAATTTAAACTTAGGGTTTATTGATACCACCTTTGCATACTCTGATTTTTGTTGTTGTCTTTGCTGTTGTAGTTTTGTTTGTTTTAACTGGCATAGGCAAGTCCTCAGTTGAGCATATGCTTATAGGTTGGGCCGTGCTCAACTAATGTAAACTGATAGCAGAAATTGAAAGTTAGAACAGGGGTGTTTATTGTAGAGGACAAGTAATAGCTGAGTTCTGAGAGGGTGGTCCAGGGCAGGTTAAGACTTTGGCGTGCATATCATTGCCAAGCAAGATGAAGTGATGAGTAAGGACCAGGTTGGTGTTGGACAGATGGCCAACAAAGATGATACGGTTGAAGCTTCCTACAGACAATGGGACAACATGAGCATAAGTGGGGTGGGGATAGAAGAGGGCTGTAGGGTCAGACATAGTGTGTGGTGTGTTTGTGGCACCTGCTTAGCTCGATGTGCTATGGTACTCCTTGGAGATGCTATAGACTCTTTTTTTTTTTTTTTTTGCTAGAGACTGTTGAACCTTGCTAAGGGCCATCACATAAATTCCAACCATCATTGAAGGCTAATGTCAAATTATTACAAAAGAGAAAGAGAGAGAGAAATCACAGTTATTTTAAGTTTTTGTAGATCTCTTCTCACAGAATGATTCTATATGTTAGTCAGAATTTTTTTTTTTGACCAAAGACTATAAAATGAAAGGGAAAAATAGAATCAAATATTCTAGTAAATACTATCCACATTTTGTACATTTGGAAGATCTTCCTAATGTGTTTATTTTGTTGGAAATGTAAGGAAATGAGAAGAGAGAATGACATTGAAAGTTGGCTTTCATTATTGTTTAAAACATCAACAGTCCTGCTGCCCTGGCTTGTGTGACTCAGTGGTTAGTGGGTCAGCCCTCAGATCAAAAGGTCGAGGGTTCAATTCCTGGTGAAGGGCACATAACTGGGTTGCAGGTTTGATCGCTGGCCCTGGTCTGGGCGAGTGCAGGAGGCAACCAGTCAATGTGTCTCTCTCACATCGATGCTTCTCTCCCCCCTCTCTTTTTCCTCCTCCCCCTTCCCTTCCACTCTCTTCCTAAAAAAAAAAAATCATCAGTGTAAAACTTTGACTATTCTGAATATTATGCTATGCCCTCTGTATTCTAGTGGGATGATAAAAGCCATAAGATCTTTCTTTTTTCACTTTTATAGATTTCAGTTTGCATCTTTAGCATCTATTACCATAACTTTGCATCTTCTAAAGGTAATTCAGTTCCCCTCTTCCCAGATACTGCAGATTTCTAGTTTTATAGGTGTTTTTTCCCCTTCTCACAGTTTTCTAACTATAACCTTGTTAGCTATATGCCTGCTGCACAGAAAATTGTATTTTGTCATTTAACCTTTTTAAAAGAAAAGGAGAGAATGGAAAGCACACTTTGTTAATGAGCTAATTCAGCCTCAAAGGAAGTCTCTGGGTAGAGCCTAGGCATGATAACCGAAGGGCAGAACCTGAGTATTCAATAGATTCTAGAAGTGGAACAAGAAAGGTTACTGACAGGTCCCCAGAACCTGGGAGGATAGCTGCACTGTCACTGCAGCTGAGCATTTCCAGTCTCAACCACAGTGATCAAGCCTGGTGAGTAACCTGTGCTTCCCAGCCATTTCTGCACATGTCCTTATGGGAGAGGCGCCTCCATTACTCTGCCACTCTGACACAACTGGGCGTCCTGTGATCACCTTTATTTCCTAGTATAGAAGAAATAAATAGATTGATTGGCTGTTTCATTTGTAGATTTCTCATGAAGACATTTTAACTTTACCTAGTACACTTAAATGGTTATTCATGTATTTTACCTACTTTTGCATACCACATCTATTAAAGGCAAGAATGCAATCACTAGTACAGTGATGGCGAACCTTTTGAGCTCGGCGTGTCAGCATTTTGAAAAACCCTAACTTAACTCTGGTGCCGTGTCACATATAGAAACTTTTTGATATTTGCAACCATAGTAAAACAAAGACTTATATTTTTGATATTTATTTTATATATTTAAATGCCATTTAACAAAGAAAAATCAACCCAAAAAATGAGTTCGCGTGTCACCTCTGACACGCGTGTCATAGGTTCGCCATCACTGCACTAGTATGTAAACTGAAGTCGGCACTGAACAAATGAGGTAGAGCCTCAAACATTATTTATTGACTAATTAGTTTTATTGTAATCAGAGAAGAGTCTATAGGAATGGGTAAAACTATGGGTGGTGCGCCTGCATTACTATAAACCCATTTCAATTTCATTTTGATCTGACTTAATTGATGCCTCTTTTGCGACATAGGAGTGTAATACCTTCATTAAAAATGATTTAGATGCACCCAGAATGGCTCAGTGGTTGAATGTCAACCTATGAACCAGGAGGTCCCATTTTGATTCCCAGTCAGGGCACATTCCCAGGTTGCAGGGGCTGGATCCCCAGTGTGGGGAGTGCAGGAGGCAGCCAGTCAATGATTCTCATCATTCATGTTTCTATCTCTCTCCCTCCCTCTCTGAAATATATATATATATATATATATATATATATATATATATATATATATATAATGATTTCAGTGCTTACTTAGCTATTAAAGAATAATATGCAATTTAATGGAAAGATTGTTGAATCATGTACAAAAGCAGTTCTCTCAGTGGCACATAGAGAATCCTGCCCTCTAAAGTAATAGCACTCTCATTCTATTTGGGTCAGAATAAGTAGTGGTTAGGTCCTCTGGTGGCTGCCCAGCACCTTCTTCCTCAGCACCTTTGGTGCTAGTTTCCAAGAGCAAGTTCTCAGCCAGGCCCCAGCACCCCTACTCCCTAGCCCACCCATGGCAGCTCAGGCAATGGCCTGTCCTCGGCCGGCAGGGGATCCATCCCCTGGGGAGGGAGCTCTGGCCTGGTGGATTGTGCTCAAACCCCTTCCCAGCACTTGGCCTGCCTGTCCCTGCTTGTGCAGTAGCCATAGGAAACCCATGTGCATAGGGTGGGGGAGGTTGGGGGAAGTGGACTTTATTACCTTTTCAATTAAAAAGTTCTTTAATAGGGAGATACAAAGATAAACAAAATAGTGGTAAGGCATGACCTCTGGAGCCAGACTGCCTGAATAAACCCCCAACTCTACTACTTACTTACCATGTATAAGATTCCTCTGGGCTTATTTTCTCGCCTGAAAAATGGGGATAATATTAATTCCTACCTATAGGATAATTTTGTAAGGATCCATCAGTTTAAATTTACATAAAATTCTGAGCATAATGCCTGACATATAGTAAATGTTAAGTAACTCTTAACTATTGTAGCTGTAATGTCTATGTTAGTGAATTAAATAATGTATCTAAGTGAGTAAATTAAGTACTTGTGTATAAAACCTTCTCCTCTTGCCCTGTTAGGAGTCACTCTATCTACTTTAAGGTAGGAATAAAAGTACCATTTTTTTTATAGTTTTAACTTTATGGATTTGCCCACCAAAAGGAAAAACGGTGAGATTTTAATACCTTTTCTCTGGGTTCAGTAGAAGCACCAAGTTGTTTCTCCCCCAAGCCAATGTTTTTCTTTTTGCCCATTTAAACATTCTTTACATCCTGTGTTAAGGGGATGTGTGGGCCTGGTAGTCTGTGAGCACCACCGTGTGTTTTATTACATCACTGATCATTTCTCTATGGCTGTTTTTCTGTATACAGATAAGTAGTAATCACCATGGCAACAAATAAGACTTACATAAGCCTGAAAATCGACTTAAAAATAAAATAGCATTTTTTAATACTGTCTGCCCACTTGAAATCAAGTGCTCTTCTTTATCTTCTTTCTATACCCTGCCCTTGGTTTCATCTACTTTTTCTTTGTCAGAACATGCGGCCCATAGGAAGAAAGGGTGGAGTTTAAGTTTAAGACAGTTTTTTTATTGTTTTATCCCCATTTTTCATTTGATGAAACTAGGGCTCCAAGGTGTTTCCACCATACTGTGGTCCAGTTAACCAGAAAGACAATTAACCAGACAGAAACATAGTAGCCTTGTCCACAGCTTTACCCACCCCAAACAAATACCGAATTGGCCAGCAGCATTGTCCACCATTGGCTTTGCAGCCAGAAACCTAATCTTTCTAAGCCTCAATTTCATACTCTGTAAAATGGGCATAATACACCCCCCCTTACAGCACAGGAGTAACTGAGTCCTTACATGTGGAATACTATGTGTACAGGGAGAGTGCTGGGCAGTGCTATCACCATGGAAGTTATTACTATGCTTCCGAGACCATTATTCATGATGTAAAGGTTGAGAAAGCCATCCTCAGGGAAAGAATTTCACCTTCCAGGTTCTTGGTAGCCCTCTTCACTTCCAAACAGAGTACTAGATTCTATCTCTGTTAATTCATAGATATATCAAATATCTGTTAATATGTGTAATTAGTGGAGAACATAGGTTACCAAAACCCACATTTGTTTCATATCCAGGGTAATAGGACCATTGGGACAGTTGTATATTCATTGGTTCTGGAAAGTTATCCCTCAGTGTGCATAAAATTGTTAAGTCAAGTATTTGAAATCACAGCAGCATGGCAGAGTTTATAAGAAGCCAAAACGTATGTGGTTGTTGTTTTGAAGGTTTGCAGCCTAAAAATGTGCAGAATGGCAGAGAGGAGGAGCCATTCTCATTCTCACAATGGAATTTGCATCGTCAATTACTCATCCTCTATTTTTTGAGAGTCTGGTGTGCACCCAGCACTGGGGATTACTCCTGCCTTAGAGAGTGCCCAGCATAGCTGGGGAGAGAAAACCAATGCACAAGGGATGCAAAAGGATTTACAACTAAAAAAAAAAAAAAAGAAAGAAAGAAAGAGAAAAAATAGAAAACACAAGGAGAGAGGAAGGTAGGCTATCATGGCAGAAAAGTGGATTTCAGAAAGCCTTTGTATGCGTTATATTTTGGATTTTATATTTTTAAAGTCAGTGTAAAAAAGGCCCAGCCTGCTAGTGCTGCTGAAGCAGCAGCCAGTGTTGTTGCTGAGCAGTGTCCCGCAGGGTGCAGTTTCTCGGCATCACACACAGGCCCAGTTCCCAGCCAGGTGTGTGCGAGGTGTTGGGTGTGCTTATTTGCTCTGAGCTCTGGAACCCTGCAGCTGACAGCTGCTTTGTGAAAACTGCTGCTGCTGTTAATGCTGAAGAGAGAGAAAATGCAGGGCATGGTTGGTTTGTTACCTGTGCTCTTTGGGGGCTGGTGTTTTCTTCTGAAGGAGCCGTCTGTCTTCTTTCCCAATGTACTTTTCACTGGGGTCACAGCAAGGTAGTTCCTGCTCAGCTTTACTTCAATAAGTCAGCATTGGAAACAGATGCCAATATTACTACAAATGATGAGTAACCTTTGTTAAGACTAATGTACCTGCAGTGACTATGTTAAGTATTTTTCATATAGTTTCCATAATCTTTATGATAACACCATACACAAAGTACTTTATAGATGAGGAAACTGAGATTTAGAGAATTGAGAAATTTTTTTCTAAGTTATATAATTATCAGGTTGAACCATTTGAAATTGCTTTTGAGGCAGGTCAAAACAGTCAATTATTAGCACTTTCATCTGATTCAATCTGATAATTTGCTGCAGAGGCTTTGCTACCAAATATATCTAAGTTTGTGTGTATATACTACTGTAAAACTCAATGACTGGGCTAACTCCCAACCCGATTTCATCTATTGAAAAAAAAGGACCTTTACCAAAGTTAAAATAAAATTTTTTTTGCACTATCTTTACTAGGATAACCCTTTATGTTAAAAGTTAGAGACATGGAATAATGAGGTTTATGATGTCATGGTCTCGATTGGTCAGAGTTTAGTCTTAAAGTCTTGCACAATTGGCTAATTTAAAGGAAAAAGGGAGGAGTTGACCTTTGCAGTTTCAAAATGGCAGCTGCCTTAACTCCCTTCTTTGACAGAAAAGATTACTTGTTTATTCTCACACTGTAGTCCCAGCTGGTCCTCACAGCCAGTTGGCCTGGAGGTCAACTCCTCCCAGTGATGCCAACAGCAATTAATGCTCAACTACAACAAGACTGTGCACACAGCCCACACAGGGATGCACCTAGAGTGCCAAGCTCGGGTGACTGGGGAGGCTGAGCCACTGGGCCCTATAGGACATCTACAACACAAGGCCACTCTACCAATTCCAGGAGACATAACAGCTCTACCTAATATATAGAAACAGACACAGGGAAGCAGCCAAAATGTGGAGATAATGAAACAGGTCACAAATGAAAGAAATGGAAGCAAGCAAACTACTGGATACAGAGTTCAAAACAATGGTTATAAAGTTACTCAGGGATCTTAATGAGAGCTTCAAGGGAATTAGTGAGAATGTCAAAGACATAAAAAAGGACCAGTCAGAAATTAAGCATACACTAACTGAAATAAAGTATGATTTACGGGGATTCAACAGTAGAGTAGAGGATCCTAAGAATTACATCAATGATTTGGAATATGAGTAAGCAAAAAACACCTAATCAGAAGAGAAAAAAAAAAAAAGAATCCAAAAATAGAAGATAGTATTAGGAGCCTCTGTGACAACTTTGAGCATATCAATATTTGCATTATGGGGGTGTCAAAAGGAAAAGTGAGAGAGCAAGATATTAAAAACCTATTTGAAGAAATAATGACAGAAAACTTTGCCTACCTGGTGAGAGAAGTAGACTTACAAGTACAGGAAGCATAGAGAGTCCCAAACAAGGGGCCACAAAGAGGCCCACACCAAGACACAATGCCAAGGGTTAAAGACAAAAAGAATTTTAAAAGCAGCAAGAGAAAAGCAGTTAGTTTTCTACAAAGGAGCATCCATATGACTATCAGCTGATTTATCAACAGAAACTTTACAGGCCAGAAGGGAATGGCAAGGAACATTCAAAGTGATGAAAAGCAAGGACCTACAACCAAGATTACTCTACCCAGCAAACCTATTATTTAGAACTGAAGGTCAGATAAAGAGCTTCACAGATAAGAAACAGCTAAAGGAGTTCATCACCACCAAACCATTATTACATGAAATGTTGAAGGGTATTCTTTGAGAAGAGGAAGAGGAAGAAGAAAAAAAAGATAAAAAATATGAACAATAAAGTGGTAACAAATGCATATCTATCAACAATTGAATATAAGAATCAAAATAAATGAACAAGAAATCTAATGAACAAAATAAACTGGTGAATGAAATGGAATCAGAGGAATAGAAAATATAGAACAAAACTAATGAATCTCAGATGGAAGGGGGCACAGGAAGAGATTAACCAAAGATCTTATATGCATTAGCTATGGACACAGACAGTAGGGTGGTGAAGCCTGGGGTGGGGCAGGAACCAGGTGGTGGGGGGAAGGGGGGAAATCGGGGGTACATTTGTAATGCTCTCAACAATAAAGATTCAAAAGAATGTCAAAAAATAAAATAAAGAAAGGTCACATCATAGGCTCACAGCCACATTCTCTGACAGCAGTAGAGCCAGATTTGAATGCAGAGGGTCTGGTTCATACTCTCGGTGAGTCCACATGACAGTCCAGCAGTCTGGTCTGTCTTCAGTGCAGACAAGTGGATGTTTTCACTGGGGAAGCCTGTGGCGGGTAGTTTCTCTTTTGTGTCCCTAAATGTGAGGCACTTGCTCTTATTTCCTGAGGAAATTATTGTGGCTGCGTAAGGATTAAATAGCTGTTTCATCCAACGTGTTGTGGAATGAAAAAGCAGAAAGAGATTTTTCCAGGAGACATCTGTTTCTGTTTTGGAACAGCCAAGTCCCCTTCTCCTCCCTAGCCTGGCCCTCCCCTCACTCACCTTGAGTATGCAGATGAGGGCACCAGCAGGCCTGAGTTTCTGCCTGTCCAAGTAAGAAGTCAGAGACAGGATCAGCTTCCTCCTCTTTGGCTGTTGCTGCCACCAGCCTTATCAGAATTCTACCTTCCCCTCTTCCTTTTACTTTCATAAACCTATTCATCCAAGCTGTAAGAAAAAAATAGCAGAATTCTCCACACCCTTGGAAAGAATTGGGCAATTTTTGCAACATCATCTGCCTCTCTCCCCCAACCCCCACCATCAAAACAAACAAGCAAACAAGCATCCATCCATTTTCTAACTATATCTTCAAACACTTATTACTGTCTGCCTAGGATTTCATGTAGTTCAAGCCTGTGTGTGTGTGTTTTAAATGTGCCCTTTCGAGAAAGACTTTCTTAGGTTCTGTCAGTGTCTCATTTCCTTGATGGTTATTTTATCAGCATTTTTTTTAACCTTCCATAGGTATGTATCTGCCCCCAAATAGCATTTAATGAAGAGATCTTTGAAATAAATCTCTAAAAACAAAAGCTACTTTATTCATCATTTGCATAGAGGGCAGCCAGGGAAGCTCATCTGAAAAATGCATAATTAGAAACCAGAGCACTGTGCTTGTGCATGCGCCTGAGAGGGGCTGGATATCGATGGTGTTAATAAAATCCTGGTTTTCAGTTCCCTCTTCTCTGATCGGAATAAGAATTAGGTTACATGAAAACTAAATGACAAGAGGTAGCAGAGGGAAGAAAAATACATTATTTTTATTATTGTAATATCTCCTTTCCCGTGTTCTTTTTTATACCCAAACAGGGTGCTGGAGATCTTTAGGAATAACTGTATATAAAAAGAAAGCTGAGTTTTGTGGGGAATATAAATACTTACTTTTTTGTAAAATAAAAATAAAAACCTTCCATGTTTTTGAAAGGTTATTGGTCCTTAGGATTGACTCCTTTATGTATTAAAGTCCTAGTCATAATATGACTAAGCCAAATTATTTAGAAGCCTTGTTATGATACAGTCTTTGTAAACCACCATGGCTCAAGAATGGGGTTAATCAAAATGGGAGCTAGATGACTATTCTTAAAATGACTGATAAATAAGAAAACAAAATGCACTTCATGCAAAAACTATATTGAAATTGGTGTTTAATTGGCATATTACCATCTGCCAGCAATTTAGGATGTGTTTCTATGAGAGAGTAGGTTCATATTCTGGTGCTGACTTGGTAGCTCTCTGACTTTTGTCAGTTCATTTAATCTCTTTGGGATTCATTTTCTTCATCGATAAAATGGGAATGCAGTAATTTCTATTTTACCAAGGTAGTCTTGAAGAATATTTAAAACAGCAACTACCAAAATATCCAATACGTGTGAGATTATTTTTTATTATCTTCTTTTATTGTTGTGTTACAGTGATAGTTAATAGAATTTCAGGTTAATAGGATTGTAACAACAAGATTTATTTTATTTGAGGAGATTTTAGGTAGTGACGAAAAGGTGAGATCATAAGCTTAATAGATTTTTTTTTTATTGAAGACAATATTTATATATATATATATATATATATATAGTCCCACTGGCATGGCTCAATGGTAGAGTGTCCACCTATGAACCAGGAGGTCATGGTTCGATTCACGGTTGTTGACAGCATTACAGATGTCTCCCATTCCTCCCTCTTTACCCCCCCTACACCCAGCCCCTACCCACCCCCACCCCCCACCCCTGCCAGATCATCACCACCCTATTGTCATCATCCATGGGCTATGCATACAAGTGTATAAGTTCTCTCCTCATCCCCCCACCCCCACATTGAGGTATGTCAGTCTATTCCATGCTTCGGATCTTACTTTGTTGGTCAATTCATTTTGTTAATTAGATTCCACAAATAGGTGAGATCATGTGATATTTGTCTTTCTCTATTTGATTTATTTCACTTAACATAATAATCTACAGATCCATCCATGCCAGATCCCTCTTTTTTATAGGTACATAGTATTCCATTGTGTAAATGTCCCACAGCTTTTTTATCCACTCATCTACTAATGGGCACTTGAGCTGTTTCCAGATCTTAGCTATCGTAAATAATGCTGCTATGAACCTAGGGTGCATAATTCTTTCTGGTTGGTATTTTAGGGTTTTTAGGATATATTCCATGAAGTGGGATTATTGAGTCAAATAGTAATTCTATTTTTAATGTTTTCAGGAAACTCCATACTGTTTTTCACAGTGGCTACACCAATCTGCATTCCCACTAGCAGTAAACTAGTATTCCCTTTTCTCCACATCCTCACCAGCACTTGTTTGTTGATTTATTGATGATAGCTTATCTGACAAGTGTAAGGTGATATCTAATCATCAGAGAAATTCAAATTAAAAGCTAATAGATTTCTATAAATAAAATATTATTAAAAAATAAGTTTTGCAAACATTTGACTTGTTTTAGAAAATCTATATTGCTCAAACCATAATTATGAGAGTTCCTTTATGTGGCTCCAGAACCTGTCCTTTACACTACAACATATTCCATATTGTGTTCCTTGAAAAAGAAGATTTCAGAACTAAATTTGGGGACATGGTTTCCCTTACTTCGAGATTCACAAAACCTGCTAGTGTTTTAAAGGTTCTGAGTAGGAAACCTGAAGCTGGCAATTCCCAAACTTATTTGATCATGGAACCCTTTTAAAGGGAGCCTCTATTAACATTCTTTAGGTCAAACACCCCATACTACCTCAGGTTCATGAGTTCTGGAGGTGGACTGCCCATGTTCAAATCTTAGTTATGTGACCCTGAGTTAATTACTTAATTCTCTGAGCCTCAATATTCTCATTTTTTAAAAATATTTTTTTATTGGTTTCAGAAAGTAAGGGAGAAGACGAGAGAGGTAGAAACATTAATGATGAGAAAGAATCATTGATCAGCTGCCTCCTGCATGCCCCCGACTGGGGATCGAGCCCACAACCCAGGCATGTGCCCTGACCAGGAAATCGAACCCAGGATCCTTCAGTCCGCAGGCCAATGATCTATCCACTGAGCCAAACTGGCCAGAGCAATATTCTCATTTTTAAAGGGGGACAATAATATTATTCTCACAGGGTTGTTAAATGAGATTATGTATCTTTAATACATATTGTTAAATGAGGTATTGTGTGTGAATTATGAGATAACAGGTTTATAGACATGTAAAACTCTGATTTTGGAGGTGGTGTAGGTTGAGGTTAGGCTGGAAGCACTTTATGGCTGGTGTCTCTCTGGCCTTTTATTCTACAACTAGAGGCCCGATGCACAAAATTAATGCAAGGGGCTCCGCCCTCGCAGCCCCGGCTTCGTCCAGAAGGTCATTCGGCTGTCTGGTCTAATTAGCATATTATGCTTTTATTATTATAAATTAAGACCACAGCCTGGTCTCTTTGTAACTTTTCCCCTTACTATGAAGCATGGCCTTGAATTTTTCCTCAGAGCAGTCTTATCACCTCCACTTCTTGGTATCAGAACTTCAGGTCACCAATTCAAATGTGTAGCCATGGGGATGTAATGGAGTTAAGAGGCCCAGTGTAAAGGCTGTGGGGAGGTGGTCTGGGTTGTGGGCAATAGGGCATTGCCTGCCTATTCTGAAGGGGCCGCTGCAGTGGTCATATGGAAGTCCAAGCCCAGTGTTGTCACATTTTCCACTTGTTAAGGGATAACTTAGAAATCCAGATTAGGTTAAATTTTCTGATTTTTAAATATACACAGATTATTCAGATTAAAAATACAAAACAACTCACCATTTGGCCCATGAGTTGTCAGTTTTGGAACCTCTGCATTAAAAGCAAGCTTGCAGGCATCTGTGCTGATGAGATGGTGGGTGCTGCCTTCTGCCTCCACTGCCATTTTTCCCACCTGTTAGCTTTGCTCTGACATCTGCCCTTTCCCATTGCTAAGAGGAAGGAAAGACATTCTTTCAGTTAAACTAATGGGCTCCCCTGGTTCTGCCTATCAGTTCTCTCTTCTCCATGTAGGACTCCCTTTCTTCTGAGTCCTATTTGCCCAGTAATCACCATTTATTCATTGAATACCTACTAGATGCCAGGCTCTATAGGTCCATTTACTATAATGCCTATTGGGAACCCAGCTGTCTGCACTGGGATCCCCACAGCAGCCTGGTAAGACCCTTACAGATCAGAGTCATGGCTGCGTTCTAAGATCACGCCTACCTCTTTTTCTCTGCCTTCTCAGGGGACCATTTTCAAGAAATAAGTACTCCATCAGATTGAGCCTTTCTTGATCGTTTCTCTTGACAGTTTTAGGTTAGTCTTTACTATGTTGCTCCTTTAACCTTACATGGAAAACTGGTCCTCACTGTTCTATTTCTGCTGCCTTTGGTGAGTTTCTCCACTTCCGGACTAGCTGTATCTTATTCATCTTTATCATCTCTGTGCCTGTCACAGAGCCTGATACATAGGAAGGGGGTGGAAACAGCTCAGGAATGAGCCAGCTGCATAGTTCCCACCCCAACTCTGCTGCTCACTGACTAAAATGACATGGCTCTATGTAGCGTAGAATTACATATTAATTATACATAATCCTGGGCAAGTTTCTTAGCCTCTCTGTGCCCCAGGCTTCTCATCTCTGCCAAGGGGTGATGTGAGGACTAGCAAAAAGCATGAGGACAGCATCTGACACAGAATCCTGCCTCTCGTTATCAGAGGATTAGAGTTCATACTGCTGCAGTGTATTACGTGCTGGTCAGAGGAATGAGCTCAGAACACTCGTTCACCTTTGGCAGTGATCTTCTCTAAAACAATTTAAGAGGCATATTGTATCGTGACAGCCCTGTAGCTTTGCTCTGCACTGTGGTGTTTTTCCGAGCCTGCTGGATTTGTATTCAGGCTGAATGAGGTCACCTCTGCAGACAGGCTGGATTGTAGCCGTGTGCTGTGGCAACTCTGGCAGTGCTGGGAGCACTGGACATGCCATCTCTGGGAGCACTAGTGGATCCCGTTAAGATTCTGGACACATAATCAGCAACATGTTTTATAAACATAGATGCTGAACATATATTCTTTTGGAAAAAATAATTTTGAAGAAGATATTTTGTTTTTCTCCATTTTGTGGATAAATAGGGGTCAAGTAGCCTTTTGTGATAGATGCAGAACACATTTTAAAAATTGACTATCTCAGCCCGATGGGTGTGGCTCAGTGGTTGAACTTTGACCTATGAACCAGGAGGTCACAATTCAATTCCCAGTCAGAGCACATGCCGGGTTTGCAGGCTCGATCCCCAGTAGGGGGTGTACAGGAGGCAACCAATTGATGATTGTCGCTCATCATTGATGTTTCTATCTCTTTCTCCCTCTCCCTTTCTCTCTGAAATTAATAAAAATATATATTTAAAAAACTGACTATCTAATACATATAAATAAGCTGGGATGTCTTAATGGTTAAAACCCCAAATTTTGATGTCAAGCACATAGGGGCCACATCTTGACTCCACCCAGAATAGCTGTAAGTCAGTCACTTACAACTTCTATAAGTTACAGTTTCTTCATCTGTAAGCTGGGAAACCAATAGTACTTACCTCCTATGGTTGATTTTGAAGATAAAATGTCAAAATCTATGAAAGGTTTTCACTTTAGTGCCTAGTAATTGCTGGCATACAGTAAGCACTCAGTAAATCTTGGGTAATATGTTTGAAATGGACAGAGCTAACTAAGTGGGTCTCAGTGTGGGCAAGCACAGTAGTGAAGAGTAATGCATGTGTGACCACAGTCCCTTTACCCAGTGAGAGAAACAGTGCATTAGACTAGAGCAGTTGTTCCTAATGTTTTATATGTGTCAGAGTCCCCTGAGGGAGCTCTCAAAAGAGACCCATGCCAGGCCCTACCTTCAGAGGTCTAGATTCCATTGGTTGGGGCTGGGGCACCCAGCCAGCTGGATTGAGAACCCTTGGGCCAGAGCCCATGCTCCACGGGTAATGCAGTCATGGCCAGCATCCACCTGAGCAGCCCTTACTGCAGATAGCATCGTGGTGTCACCTAGCACAGAGATGTGCACTGGTTGATGAGGAACAGGCTAAAGAATCAGTGTTCATTTAGCTGTATCCCCACCTCTGAAAAAATATTCCCAGCATAAAACCTGATAGGGACTTAGGTAGGAGAGGCGACTGACACACCAAACACATTCCTCTTGTACCCCTAAACCCCATGTATGTAGTACATGCCCCTTTCGATTTTATATTAGTCAATGAAAGCATAGCTTTGTAAATTGCACCAACCTGGTCAGCACTTCAATTTTTTTGAGGGGAAAAAATATTTTGTCTCACTTTTGCACATAGACTAGAATGTCTTATGCTGTGAACACTTCTAGACCTTTCTCTTTCACTAAGTTTTAAGCTCCTTTTGAAGAGTTTCTATGTCTTATTCACTTTAAATTTCTTAACAGCTGCCTTGCACATTGTAGGCATAGAATGGAATTCTTGGAGGATTGGATTAACAGTGAGAAACTAGTAACCAGTCAAGATCAGCTTTGAAATTTTATAATTTATTATTAAATTATGCAGATCAGCCACATAAAAATATGTAGATCTGAGAGAACAAGTACAAATGAAACATTATATTTTCACAGTAAATGCATACATTTATTTATTGAAACTGTGGGAATGGATGAGGAAACTCTGCTGTTAATGCCGTTGGAACTCAGATAAAGAAAACCTCACCTTTTGTCTTTTTAAAACCAAATATAAATTAATTGCCTGGAATTTGGGGGAAATTTAGTTATCTAAAAGACACACTAAGAACTATGGCCAGACAGCAATAGGCAGGAGGCAACCACAGGAACTGAGTGATCCTAGACTGGTGGTCAATTTCTTGTTTCGGAGAGTTGATTGAATGTGACAAGAAATCTTAGGTTGTCTATATAACTTACATTAACTTCTCTAAGCAAGCTCTCTGTTAGATGCTATGGGGAAGACCACAAAAACACAAGACATGTACCCCTGAAACCTATATCATTTTATTAACCAATGTCACCCCAGTAAATTCAATTAAAAATCTACACAAGCCCTAACTGGTTTGGCTCAGTGGATGGAGCGTCAGCCTGCGGACTGAAAGGTCCCAGGTTCGATTCCGGTCAAGGGCATGTGCCTTGGTTGTGGGCACATCCCCAGTAGGGGGTGTGTAGGAGGCAGCTGATCGATGTTTCTCTCTCATCGATGTTTCTAACTCTCTATCCCTCTCCCTTCCTCTCTGTAAAAAAATCAATAAAATATATTTTAAAAAAATAAAAATCTACACAAGATATGCCTGCCACTCTCCTGAGTGCCACTCTTCCTCCTGGCAGGCCATCCAGCCAGACGTCCTGATTGTGTTTCACAGTCAACATACTGATAAACAAGTTCTTCCATTCTCACCTGTTCTTAACATTTGGACCTTAAAGGAACCTCTGATATTGTCTCTTAGATCTTGTTGATAGAATATCTGCTGAAGACAATTTTCTCACCCTAAGGACCTCCTTCTTCCTCCCACTCAGGATATTGTACAATCATCAGGCTCAGATAGTCTCCCTTCATTCATGGAACTAATTTAACCTATATTTAAATTAAGTATTTAAATCCCCCTATCTGCTTGTAAATTTGTTGGGAAAAAGAATATTTTACTAATCTTGATATCTCTTGTGTGCCTTTCGTGTTTTTTTGCACATAGTGTTCAATAAATAATTGTTGAATGAATGAAGAAAAAGAGGGACTGACAAAGATGGGTTGATTGATGTCAAAGTATTAGCAGACAATACGTTTTGTAGGCGTCTATATTTTTATTTTATTTTATTTTACTTTATCCTCACCTGAGGATATTTTTCCATTGATTTTTTTTTTTTAGAGAGAGTGGAAAGGAGGGGGAAAGACAGAGAGAGAGAAACATCGATGTGAGAGAGACACATCCACCAGTTGGTTGCCTCCTGCATGGTCCCTGACCAGGGCCGGGGATTGAGCCTACAACCTAGGTATGTGCCCTTGACCAGAAATTGAACCTGGGACCCTTTAGTCCGAGGGCCAACACTCTACCCACTGAGCCAAACTGGTCAAGGCAACATCTATATTTTTATATAACTTCTCTTGCATTTCTAAAATGTGCCATTTTTGCTTTGATTGGCTCAAATCTTTAAAAGATCCAACCTCTGCTACCACTTGTAATATTTTTAAGACAGTTGAAAATAGTGGTGAGAGCTAGCAGTGGAAAATTCACCAACCAACCAGCCCTAAAACAGCCTGAGCAACCATACAGACTCTGTTTATTGGATTTATTCTTTGTTTTAAAGTTGAGAGGGATCCTGTATTTCAGCCACCACAATCAGAAGGTTTCTCTGATGCTGACATGTCCTGCTGTGTCTCCCCTCACTTCCCTGTTCACCTCCAGTCAGTGCTCCTTGCCTGCCACTCCAGGCTCCACGGGGAAAAGCCCAGAAAGGCGGATGGAGGTGGCAGGTACACAGGGCTCTTAAAGGTAATGGCTGACAGTTCGAGGGCCCACCCACGATGCTGGCCGGCACTGCACTTCTGCTCACAACACTGCTTACAGCCTCTTTAGGTGATTGTGGGCTCTTCTCTATTCTGCCTCAACAGTCAAATTCTCCATCTAGCCCTTTCCCTCCTCCCATCTCTGCTTCCTGCGCTATCTCCTTGTCACAGTCTGAGGAAGGGCAAGCCAACCAAAGCCTTCTTGAGCACTGACATGGTTCTGGTTCATTAGCAGCTCACAGAACAAGCCAGGAGTGGCAGACAGCACAGAAAGAATCCTGCCTGATAGTGAGCCAGTGACAAGTGTATCAGCTCAAGGGAAGTTCAAGGTTTTACAGCTAACTCTTCTGCCATTTCTCTCAGAAGGTTCACCACTGCCACACCTTCCCAAACACAGGGAACTCCTGACCAGCTGCACAGTTATCATAATTCAGGGACCAGGTGATATGGGTAAGAGAATAGATGCAGCGAAAAAATACAGCCCTCTAACTAAAATGAGGAGTCAGTCTTCTTCACTTATCCCCACCCTTTTCAACCTCCATCTCCAAAACACTAACAATTAAATAAAAGAAATTCAGAACCTTCGAAAACTCTGCCCAAATGAAACTATATGGTTTGTCAAATTCAGGTTCTCTACAGCTTCCATAGTAACAAAGACTACCTCCATCTCACTTGTCAAGTGAGGATAACAGGAAGGCATTGCACACCACTGGAATCCTCAGGTTATTTGGGGCGGAAGTCATTGAAAATAGACTGTGGAAAAATGTGTGATTCCACTTCATTCAATCTCAGGCTAAACTTATTAGGACATTGCAGGGCAAAGGAGAAGCACTGGGAATAGAATTATGCAAAAATCCAGTGCTGAGGAGAGAACAGGGCTGTTTTCTGACTTGGTGCTACCTATCAAACGTAATTAACTAGAGGCCTGGTGCACGAATTTGTGCACAGGTGGGGTCCCTTGGCCTGGCTGGCGATCGGGTCAAATGGGGGGTGGGGGGACATGGCAGGCTGGGGGGAGGAGCCACGGGAGGTTAGCCGGCTGATCACGGGTTGGCCAGCCAGCCACAGGAGCACACTGACCACCAGGAGGCAGCTCCTGCATTGAGCGCTTACCCCTGGTGGTCAGTGTGCATCATAGCGATCCATCAACTGGTTGTTTGGTCACTTAGGCTTTTATATATATAGACTAGGGGCCCAGTGCACAAATTTGTGCACCTTGAAAGGAACTGTGGGCCACAAGGCTGTAGTGGGCACAGGGGTGGGTCTTGGCCCATCCTCCGCGACCCCGCCCTGCCCCTCCCGCTACAGCCCCCAGTCCCCTCTCTGCTGGCAGCCCAGCTCCTGCCGCCACCACTCCCATGTGCTGACGGCGTCGCCCCACTCACACCTGCTGATGGCCTGGAGTGATTGGGGTCGGCACCAGCAGTGGGAGTGAGCGGGGCCAATGCTGTCAGCGGGTGCCAGTGGCATCTGCTGCCCTGATCGCCCCTCAGGAGCAGGGGGAGATGGAGAAGCCCTGAGGGGTGATTGGGACTGGCAGCCACTGCTCACACAGCTGATGGTGCCAAGTGATCAGGACCAGCGCCAGGTGCCAGCAGCAGGTGCAAGCGGGGCTGGAGCCAACAGCAGATGCGAGCGCCGGGTGGGACCACGGCGTGTGGGAGCAAAGAATTTTCAGTAACCACCAGAGGCTCACCCCAATGATAGCGACCAGCGCACCACCTTGGTCTGGCTCCACCATCCCACCACGGCCGACACCGCCATGTTCCATGCTCTGCCACCTGCTGCTGATGCCTGCCATGTTCCGTGCGCGCCCCCTGGTGTTCAGCGCATGTCATAGTGACCGGTTGTTCAGTTGTTCCACCGTTCGGTCTATTTGCATATTAGAGTTTTATATATAGACTAGAGGCCCGGTGCACAAAAATTTGTGCACTCGGGGGGAAAGGGGGGGTCCCTCAGCCCGGCCTGTGCCCTCTCGCAGTCTGGGACCTCTTGGGAGATAACGACCTGCTGGCTTAGGCCTGCTCCTGGGTGGCAGAGGGCAGGCCCAATCCCTAGGTGCAGCCCTTGGTCGGGCTCAGAGCAGGGCTGATTGGGGAGTTGGGGTGCCGCCCCCTGTCATGCACAGAGCAGGGCGGATTGGGAGGTTGCGATGCCACCCTCAGTCATGAAACTTAAAAGGTGGAGGAGTGCAGCAAAGCTAAGCTCCAGGCCTCTGAAGAGGAGGACGGGCAAGTGTCTCTGAGCTCAGAGGAGTTACCCCGGGGCGGGGCGGGGGGGTGGGGCTGAGAATTCTGAGGAGGGGGTCAGCAGCTGTGCTGGGGTGCCTGAGAAGGTACTAGGAGGCTGGTTCTGCAGATGTTAAAAAAACACACAAAAAAACAAAACAACTGCAGCGTGGATTCAGCTGCTGCTACTAGTCAAACTATTAATTTCTGGGGTGCAGAAGCAGTGCTGCTGGGGCCTTCACAGCAGCAGGAAGTCAGCAGGGAGGAGCCAGTTCTTCTCCTTCCTCCTGCCTTTAGCCTCCCTCCAGGGAGCCCCTGGCAGAGCAGAGATGTGGTTGCTGAGGCCAGCTCAGCCTCACACAGCAGGGTGCATGGGGGTGGGTTTGGAGCTGGAGGCAGGAGCTTAGTAACTGCCATGGGAGGTGAAGCACTTCATTAGCCCAAGAGGAAATCGGAGGTATTTCTCTCAGGTCACTCTGAGCCTTGAGCATCCTCTTCCTGTTTCCTCCCTTCCAGCTCCACAGTTGACCCTTCAGCTTTCGAGAACACAAGTCTAAAAAGGCCCTTAGCATTTCCACGTATCCAGTTTATAATTCCTTCATCTCCTCTGCCAAAATCCTTTGATGTACTAGTATGTACCCCAGGGGGACCTGATGTCTCAGCTCTACCTCCCAAACACCTCTTCTTCACAGTAACTTTTGTCTTCTTTTCCCTGATGGTCCTTCTCGCCCTTTTTCTGCTGCATGGCCCCGAGAACCAAGGCCTCTGGTGGTACAGCCAGGTCAGGGCTGGTGAAACCAGCTATTGTGGAAGGAGCCACAGGCTTGCTGCTTCAGCTCCACAAGCGTTGGTTATTTCCATGCTGTGCCAGGTGCCAAGCTTCATGTAAAGGAGAAAACATGGTCCTTGTCCTGGAGACATTTTTTATCAGGTAGCAGCACAAAGAAATACATGAATTCTTCCCAGGTTACAGACCATAATGAGTGCACAGCCTGAGGAGGCAGGAGAACCAGCTGGATCTGGGTTTAGTGGTGGTTCGCCCATGCAGGAGCAAGAATCAAGTGGTAAATTCCAGGTGTTTACTCTGTGCTTTACATATGCAAATGCCTTTAATCCCCACTACCACCCACTGTCCCTCACTTTGCAGGTGGGAAACAGAGAGATAGGGGAGCTGCTGTGGTCACAAGAACTGGTTAGTGGCAGAGCCAAGTTGTACCAGCTGAGTGGCCTCGCTCAGAGGTTTCATTTGAAGATGAAATGAGGTGATGGTGCCTGGCGTAGCTAAGCACTAACTAGATGAAGGGATGGTGCCTGGTGTAGATAAGCACTAACTAGATGAAGGGATGGTGCCTGGCATAGGTAAGCACTAACTAGATGAAGGGATGGTGCCTGGCATAGGTGAGCACTAACTGGATGAGGTGATAGTGCCTGGTGTAGGTAAGCACTAACTAAATGGTACCGGTATTATGCTATTAACCTGATGATTTTTTTAAAAAGCTCATAAAACAAAAAGAAAGGAATAATTAATCATACCTTTCCTTATATGGTGTTTTGTAATGTATAAGGGTTTTTAATATATATTATCCCATTTAATCTTCATAATAAGTCAGTGAGGTAAGGCTATTTTTCCTGCCTACAGAGGAGTGTGCTGAAGTCAGGGACATGCCACAGCTCAGAGGAGTAGAGGGGCCCTAGAAGACATAGGAAGGGCACAAGACCATTGTGGGCACTCCACATTCAGGGCAGGAAGAGGGGCCCTTCACCGGGGGTGAGGGACGTAATGGGTGAGTTAGAGACTTGAGACTCACGTGCACCTGTGCTCAGACCCCCCTCTCTCAGGGCCTGGGTATCCTTGAGCACAGCAGCTTCTGCGCTTCCATGTCCGCATCTGCACAATCTGGGCGATGCTGTCTGCCTTCCTCCACTGTGAGGGTGCTAAAAGAAAGTGAAAGAAAAGGCCTCATGTCATGTCCAGGTATGCAGCATAAGTGGTAGTTTTAGAGAAAAGAAGAAATCCCAAAAGTTGGTTTCATGGCTGATCCGACATACAGAAACATTCTGATTCACTTTGCATAAGGGAAATGAGTCATTAATGAACGTGGAATGTTACCTCTTGAGTGAAGACATTTTGCTTGCTCGTGGCCTCAGCAACATTGCCTAAGGTTGCTTTAATGGAACTCTGAAAAGCTTGTTTTCCACCTCTAAATAGTTAAACTTTTAAACGGGCAAGGAACCCACGGTCATTGTGAGTGCCAGGGGCTGTGGTTTGAGTGGAGAGGACACTGAGGCATCCTGGAAGTCGGCAGGGCCGTGCTTACCATGCCTCTGACTTTTCACTCTGGAAACCAGTGGAATCGGAAATGTGGGTTGCACGGATCCTTTTGGTTGACAGTTTAGGAAGGGCAAACCTCACTAATAATCTTTATCAGGTTCCTCCTGCCTAACTTGATTGAAGCCAGCATTTCTCTGATGTCCTTGACAGTGGCCCAGGTATTTCAAGGTACCCTCAGACTTCCTGTGGGACAGTCCTGATGAGACAACAGGGTGTGAGGTGCTAAGAGCCTTTTTTGGCAGGTGAGGAAACGAGCCCAGAGGGCTGGCAGTTGGGTCCCATATGGCAGTGTCTTCTCCAGAAAGTCATCAGTCACCATCGTTCTCTCCCTGTCAGGTTTGACTTTTGACCAGACAGATGGCCGAAAACTTCCTCATAGGCTCTCCCTGCTTTATTGTTTCAATGAACTTACCTTACTGAGACTTTTACCTAATGGATGGAAGGTGTGTTTTCCTCCTAATCTCCCCAGGCTTTTAGCAACATTTACAAAGATGGCTGTGTCTGCTCCCACACCACAGGGGTCTTCATCTGCTCCAGTGCACTTACCACATTTGGTAGGTGCTGCTTTTTTGTGGTCCCTTCCCCCTAGTCTCTGAGCTCTTTGGTGGCAGGAATGGTGTCTCCATAGCCAGAGCAGTCAGGACGGCAAGACACACAGTAGGTGCCTGGTAGATGCTAGTTGTCTGGTTCTGTGCTCTGATTACACTTAAGCTCTGCCAGCTTCAGGAGAGGAGGTTTCTCCATTAGACCCGGTATTCATACTCCGTTTACTTTAGCTAAGGTATCACGTCTGCCCTCTGTGAGCTTTGCTGTGGACTCGGTTGAACTCATTTGGATTTGGTGCAGAAGAAAATAATACTTCACATTTCTCCCTAATGTGGGAAGTTGAACTCATTGTCTTGTTAGTTGAAATACAATGTAATGTTAACAGCTGGAATTTTAGCTTAAATAAGGAAAAAGCAGTTTCTTTTTAAAATGTGCATGCACCAACTGGAGCCAGTGTTTCCCACCATTACATAAGTTTTCTAAGTAAATGATTAAACATTGGTATCCTCTTTGCTTTAATTTTCTTTTTATCTAATATTTGGTATTTGAAAAATAATGTGTTTAAGTTATGAACGTAATGGATACCCATGAAGCCACTGCCCAACTGCGATGACTGTCATGAGTACTTTGTATCTCATGTTTCCTTCCCCATCCCATCCCATCCCATCCCATCCCACCCATTCCCATCCTATACCATCTCACTCCTTGCCATTTCATCCCATCTTATCCCATCCTGTCTCTTCCCTTCCCTTCCCTTCCCATCCCATCCCATCCTATCCCATCCCATCCCATCCCATCCCATTTTATCCCATCCCACCCCTTTCCATTCCATCCCACTCCATCTCATCCCATTCCATTTCATCTTATTCCATCCCATCCTATTTTATCTTTCCCATTTCATCTCATCCTCCTGCCTCCCCTCTTCTTGCTCAGATAGCTACAATATTTTCTCTTAAAAAATTAGGTGGCACGGTTAGCTTTTTGTTCCTTACCCATTTATTTCTACCCTATAACTGAAAGTTGATATTGGACTATTTTCTAGAAAAACCAAATCAATCAATGTTCTCAGAAGTAATTAGCCTAACACACCTTTCCTGCACACTCTGCCACCAAATGGGATGGAGAGCAAAGCTTTAGACACAAGACACGGGGTGGATTTCTATCCAGTGGGGTGAGGAAGAAAGGAAGAAAGTCAAATCCAAAGGTGTACTCTTTTATAGAGTACACACGTTTTACCTTTATTCCAATTTTGAATAAGCCATTGGAAACCAGATATCTTAAGTTCTTCAGGTCATTTTTTTTCTGAACACTGGAATAGCCAGAAGGCCAGCTCTGTATGAATTCAGGCAAGTTCAAGTTGCTTTCTCTAGCTGGCCCTCAGTTTTACCTCAGAGCACGTACAGCTCTAATGGGAGAGGTGGGGGGGGGGACTTGCAGAGATGGCAGTAACATCAAATGGAAAATCTAGGGCCTCCATTCTTGTACTTGAGGCATATGGGAGGGAAATATCTGTCTTCAATTAAACATGATTAACTGGGGAAAATTATAATCATAAAACTATATGTGATCTCTCAACATAAAGAGATTGTATAAGGCTGTGGAAAGACAGACAAGGAATTTCATGGAAGATTTAAATGATTGGGCAAATTTCTACAGATATTTTACTTCTGAGAAGAAAAACTATAGTCAAAAGTAATACTGGCTCTCGAAGGGCTAAATTATTTAATCTGAAAAGCAAATTTCAGAGATGAAGTTTGATAAATTCTGAAGATGAAATGGAAACTGAATAGAAAATAATGCTCCATTTCCAGAGACCCTTCTTTCTTCTCTCAGTAAGTTTATTTACTCATGTATTGTTTTTATAACTTATTGAGGTAATTCACTGTATACTTTATCCACTTAAATTGTGGGATTCAGGGTCTTTAGTATATTGAAAGATATGTGCAACCATCTCTACAATCAATCTTAGAACATTTTATCACCCCCAAAAGATATTCTTTTAGCTTTAGAATTGTATTCTGTGTAAAATGCTCGGCCAGTGCTCTAAGGTAGTGGTCTGGGCTGTAGGCCCCCACCCTTTCTGCAAGTCCTTCTTTAACCAGGGGCACATATGATGTTTTATTTAGACAAGGATTTCTGAGGCTTCCTGTTTTCTTAAGTTAAAAACCATTCCATTGGTCAGGGCCCTGCACCCTTGCTTTGATCCCAAGGCCCGTGGAGCAGGGTGGCCTCACGCCCTCCATGCTCACCCTGCTCATCTGGCTACAGAGTGCATCCGTGTTTTTCTAATGCAAGGTGGTATATGATTTGTTTTAAATAAAGAGTTCCAGAGCTTTCAAAGTAAGTTAGAGAATATTAAAAAATATTTGAAATTCTGTTTCTGCTCTTAACTAGCTCAATAGGTAGTTTAGGGGCATGGTATAGAAACATGTCCAATACATGTTAAAATGATTGTTCCATGTAGTTTTATTATGGAAATACTTTGTTTCCTGTGTCTCTCTTCAAATAGGACTGAGATTCTATCAAAAGTTCAGAACAAATATGGGAAACATCCTTAAAGGTTGGCATAGGGGTAGGGAACATCCGGCCGGGGCCATAGAAGGCCCAAGAAATCATTTGGGCTGGCCCTGCCAAGGCGTTGGGGGTGAGTAAATTAAATGTTTGACCAAATACAGCAGGCTAATTTTTAAGTTGATAATTCTGTATGGCCCACAAATGATGCTGTAAATAATCAAATGGCCCTTGGCAGAGGAAAGGTTCCCACCCCTGGGTTAGAGGAGGATTGGAACTTTAGGTCTCTCGGTTTCCCAGTGAAGTACCAAAAGTTACCTGAGTGGGAAGTGTGTTTGCCTCTGACCAGTACATGTGCTTCTGGCAGTGACATTAAGTAAGAATAAAAACTAAAGTTTGGGACAAAGTGAGAAAGTCTGGAACATTGAGGCAGCATGCAGTCGTGAGTTAGAACAGCCTGAATTTGCAAAGTACCAGACCTGCCAGCCACATTTGATAAGCAGGGTTTATTAAAAAATGAATAGATGGAATTAAAGTAAGGGCTATCGCCCTAGCCGGTTTGGCTCAGTGGATAGAGCGTCGGCCTGCGGACTAAAGGGTCCCAGGTTCAATTCCGGCCAAGGGCACATACCCAGGCTCCATTCCCCCCAGTAAGGGGCATGCAGGAAGCAACCAATCAATGATTCTCTCTCATCATTGATGTTTCTATCTCTCTATCTCTCTCCTTTCCTCTCTGAAATCAATAAAATAAATAAATAAAAAAATAAAGTAAGGGCTATCAAACATCTGAATATAGACTGAAGTAATTGATTGAGCATACTATTTTTACAGATAAAACTGATTTTTAAGCTAATTTAGGTAAGAAAAAAATCACATGGACTCTAAATCAACTGAAGGTCTTATAAATCAAGATAATTAAAAGCTAAGTGAATCATTTGAAAAGGAAATGTCATGGAAAGCACAACAGGGATACAGTCATATTTGGTCTTATTTACACAATTACCAATTAGGTGAGCAGACTACTTCTGAGAAGGTAATAGAAGCTGATTTCCTCTGAGCCCTCAGTTCTGAATGGGAGGCCTTAGAGCAGTGGTTCTCAACCTTGGCTGCACATTAGAATCACCTGGGAATCTTTTTAAAATCCTGATTTCATGGGCCTCATCCTCCAGAAATTCTGTTTCTTTGTTATGGGTGGGGCACACATTAGTAACAAAGAAACAGAATTTCCGGAGGATGAGGCCCAGAAATCAGGATTTTAAAAAGATTCCCAGGTGATTCTAATGTGCAGCCAAGGTTGAGAACCACTGCCTTAGAGCATGGAGGCTAAGAGCACAGCCTGGCCTGCATTTGAACCTGGCTCTGCCACTTACTGGCAGCTTGACCTTGGACTGTAACACAGTTTCCTCATGGTCACTGTGGGAATAGTCATAGTGGCCATCTCATACTATAGTATTGTGCTGTGCATTGATAAGCTGATACATATAAAGTGCCTAGCACAGTCCCTGGCACACAGCTAGCACCCCATGAGAGGTAAGTGTTAATAATATAATCAAGATAATTAAAAGCTAAGTGTCCATGGGGAAGCAGTGCCCAGAGGAGAAGCAAAACAATCTCCTAAACTTGGCCATAGTTAAAAGCTGACTGAAAGTCCCCTTGACAATTTCAGATCTCTGTGGAGAACATATTGAGGAAGCTCACCCTGTTAGAGTGACACCCGCCCCCCCTAAAAAAAATGTACTAGTATATGTATATGAATGGATGAAATCGCTTTGCCTAAAAGGAGGAAGACAGAGACTGACTTAATACTTGACTAATGCTGAAAACCTGCATTGTGGAGGATGAGACTGTGTTCCTGCCTCAGTAACATCAAAAAAGAGAAGAGCATTTAAGTTAAGAGGAAGATTTGATTTAGAAACAAACTTCATTGAAATAAAAGTACTATTGCACTAGGTTGTGTTACCAGCTGACAGTGTAAGATTTTTTTTTCCCTTCAGAATATTTATGAATAGGTACGGGGCTGAAGAATTCTGATTTTGTAATAGAAGGATAAGAAGGGAGCCTTTGAGGCTTCTAACCTTAGAAGGTACATGGAAACATTTGTACTTTCAGTATTGGGGGTCAGGGTGAGCCTGGAGCAAGAGGCCAGTTAGGATGGAATAATAGTTAAACCAAAATCTCACATTTTAGACATCCCTATCCCTACCCCTCCCCATAGTCACTTTGGCAAGTTTATGATTTATAATTGGGTCATGGATAACTGTTAAAATTGTGTATTTATTGAACTGTTCAAGTCAGTGTTTTGGCTAGAAAATGATTGTGTGCTTTATGAATGTTACATCATCTTCACTGCAGTTTGCTGAAGTAGGCAGTATTCATTCTATAGATGAAGAAACTGCAAGGGAAGTGACTGTACCTCAGGCATGTGAACATACCAGCCAAGGCCCGGGCCCAGGCCTGACTGGTTGGCTGGTAAAGATAGAATGAAACCCCTTGAGAGGCAGACAGTGTGTCACACAGACTAAGAAAGGAGAGTAGCCAAAGCTGCCAGCTCTCCATGGGCCTTCTCCCACTCACCAAAAAGGACAACACTGAAACAAAAGTGGCTATGTTGGTTTCCCAGAGCTGTCATAACAAGGTACCACAGACGGGGGCTTCCACAGAATCTATTGTCTCAGTTCTGGAGGCTGGAAGTCCAGGATCATGGTGCCAGCAGGGTTGATTTCTTCTGCGGAAGCATCTGGTGTGAGGAAGAATTGAGGTATCCTTCCTACCTTCTGCTGGTTTGCTGACAACCTTTGACCTTCCTTGACTTAGAGAAGCATCCTGACCTGGCTTTATCCCTGTGTGTATGTCTCTGTGTTCAAATTAACCCCTTTTTATAAGGCCACCGATCCTACTGGATTAGGGCCCAGCCTAATGACGTCATTTTGACTTGATTACCTCTGTGAGGACCTTCTCCAAGTAAGGTTAGGTTCTGAGTTATTGGGGCTAGTACTCCAACATATTAGTGTGTAACAGGGTAGACAGAACACCATTTAAACTATAACAGATGGAGGTGTGGAACACCTTTGCTGAGGAGCCACTTCTCAGCTGTAGCTGAAAGGTCCTGTATCCTCTTCAGAATCTAGGGGGTGATGAGGAACTGCATCATGGCAGCTGTCAGGAAGCACTTGCTCCTGAATCCTCCACACTCTCCTTGACTTGCACATACTCCTGAATCCTGCTCACTGCACCAATTGTTGGAGTAAGTTTCTCCTTGACCCTGCTCGCTGCAGCAATTGTGGGAGTACTCACTCCTCCATCCTGCCCTACTACACTAATTGTTGGGTCCAAGTCCCTCTGCCAGGGGCTGGACCTCCTTGGACGCCGGGTATCGGATGGAGAAGACATAAGAAGTTGTAGGCATATAAGAGAGTCTTTATTGTAGCCCAGGTGCTACTAAGGAGCCATCAAACAAAGTAGTCTAGTCCTGTATAAAAGCGGCCTCTGCTAACACAGTAGCAAATACAGGATCCATACTAGTAAAAATAGCCAGCACCAGCTGGTCAGTAACATACTTTAAACTAACTTAGACAAAAGAGGCTTCTTGCCACATAGTGACTGCAGTCTTTTGGGTTATAGAAGGGCACGCCTGCACAGTGCATAGATTGCTGCTTCCTTGCTTTTGCACCTGTGTATAGCAGATTAGCCTTGAACACCCTGATTAGGATTCCACGCTCAGAGTGGCCTTGAATACCCAGCATACACTGTCTGATTAGTGTTCCCACAGCAGCCTCCCAGGGAGCTGAGGAGGTGAGTGAGTGATGGCCTTTTAGAAGCTTCTCATAGGCCTCCCTTCTCTCCAGGAGGATCACATGGCCTCCTGCCCAGGAGGTGAGCTGTGGTTCAAGTCTTTGCCTGGGGCCTATGTGGATGGCGTGCAAGGTTGCCAGAGTGCCATGGTGGGGCCATTACTCCTGGTACAAACCTGGTCATAGGGCCCAGTTCTAGTCCAGATCTGCCTCCCTCTACAAGCAAGATCCTGATGCTCACTATCCCCTAGGCCAGTGGTCGGCAAACTGCGGCTCGGCAAACCGAGGCTCGCAAGCCACATGCGGCTCTTTGGCCCCTTGAGTGTGGCTCTTCCACAAAATACCGGCTCTTCCACAAAATACCGACTTCTGCACATGGGCCACGAAGTTTCAATCACACGGTACGTGTGCGCCCACACGTGGTATTTTGTGGAAGAGCCACACTCAAGAGGCCAAAGAGCCGCATGTGGCTCGGGAGCCACGGTTTGCTGACCATAGCCCTAGGCACACCAGATTGTTTTGTTGACTGGTTGCTGACATTGTGTTGATGTCCAGGAGCCACAGGTCAAGTTCTCCCAGAAAAAAGACTTGAAAATGGAGGTTAGCCTGCTGGAAGGGTATTATTGGGTGCTGTCAGTATCAACACCTGTGGAATGGAAGGAGCAGAAGCAAGATTGGACAGAGGAAGAAGTTGGCCTATGATTCACTTACAACAAAGGCCTCAGCCAGCCCACAGGCCACTCTAAAAAGAGGGTGGCCACTGAGCATTGCCCCGAGCTTCAGGAAAGGATTTCTCAATCCAGCTCATCAAAAGCAAACTTTTTTTATTGATATAAATATGACTGCATTTCAAATAACTACCACTGACAAGCAATGATGTCTTCACATATGGTTTTATTATCGTAAAGTATACATGTCTCATATGGATGCAGAGTATACATACATACCTGGTTGTATCTTATGTTAGGAAAGAATGATTTGGGTATTTTTTAACTCCCTTAGTACAATAATCGCAGTTGTCTATATTTGAACTCATGACACAGTTTTGAGTATGGGTCAAAGATGAGAGTCCTTATTCTGACTCTTTGAATGACTCTTACTGGGTTTCTGAATCCTAGAAGTTCTATGCAAAAATTTGTTTATAAAAGTATGTACTTTTCTGGAATGAGGATTTGAATTTTTCATCATACTCAGAGAGGTCGGTGTCCCCTCCCCCAAAGGTAAGAACCTACGTGAAAGGAAATATGGAGGATCAAGTTGGTGTGGCTTTGTAAGCTGTTCTTTACCTGCTCCAAACACAGCAGTGATCGGTAAAAATCTAGAAAGAGAACCTGAAAAAGTCGGAGCCATGCCTTTCCCTTCTCTCCCTAAAGAAGTTTCTATCTGTGGACAAGAGATAAACACAGAGCAGAGAGCAAGACTGTAGACAGACACTGTGGGCTCAGGATCATAAGTGGTTTTGCCCAGTGGAGTGTCAGGACTGGAAGGGCCCTGAGTGATGTGCTGGAACAGAGCATCCGCTTGAAAATCAGGGCAGGTGGTGGTGTGCTTCCCTGCTGGAGAAGGCAGGGAAGTCACTGCTGCTAATTCTGCCTGCTGTATGAAGCTTAGGTCCCAGGACAAGAGCAGGACAGAGACAGAGACATGATCTCTGTCAGAAACTGAGATAAATCACCCCTATTGCATCATTATCAGCATCACCACTAAGCAGGAACCCAGACAACACTACCAACCTGATTCCTGGGTTAGGAATATAAGTAGAGGAACTGCAAAGGACTCCAACCGAGGAGGGGTGATGAGTGAGAACGTATTAGCAGTCATTTCCCAAACAACGTGGGCCTACATACACATATTCCAGACCATGTGAAGAACTCTAAGCTTAGAGTGTCAACCAACCAAGTCAACAATCAGAGTCTGAATTCACTGGAGGTTAAAGCAAAATCTCAAAGCATTCTTTTTTTAAAAAAATGCCTAATGTCCTCAAAGATGTCAATGTAGGAATAATAACTATTTTAAAAAAGAAAGAATAGGCCCTAGCTGGTTTGGCTCAGTGGATAGAGCGTCGGCCTGTGGACCGAAGGGTCCCAAGTTTGATTCCAGTCAAAGGTACATACCTGGGTTTCAGGCTTGATTCCCAGTAGGGGGCGTGCAGGAGGCAGCTGATCAATGATTCTCATCATTGATGTTTCTCTCTCTCCCACTCCCTCTCCCTTCCTCTCTCAAATTAATTAAAAAATATTTTTTTTTAAAAGGAAGAATAGGAAATTCTGA
The DNA here is from genome assembly GCF_000147115.1 of Myotis lucifugus. Lineage (NCBI taxonomy): Eukaryota > Metazoa > Chordata > Mammalia > Chiroptera > Vespertilionidae > Myotis > Myotis lucifugus. The sequence goes on from NW_005871307.1 coordinate 112,897, forward strand.
ATAAGGGGCAAAAATAGGCAAGAATGAAACGTAAGTAGATATTTTTAAAAATTATATCAGAAATGAGTAATAGATTTATTTGAAATGAAGAAAAAAAATAAACAGATAAGACTAGACTCAGTTGAAGGGATAATAGTAAATAAGAAGCTGTTACTGAAGAATTCACCCAGAATACAGCACAAATGCATACAGATTAAAAACCTAAAATAGATCAGTTAAGAAAAATAAAAGCTAGATCAAGAAGCTCTGCAATGTGTAAGTATTATTGCAGTTTGAGAAGACAATGAAAGGAATGGGCAGAGAAGTAATGGCTGGAATTTTTCTGAATTGGAGCCAGATGTGAACCCTCAGATTGAAAGCACACTGGGTCCTGAGCAGAAGAAAGAAGGATCAATGGGAGCTCGGCCTAATCAGAATCAGTGCATAGCCTGGAGGATAAAGATAACACTCTTTCAAACTGTCAGGAGGAAAAGACAGGTTCCCTGGGAAGAAAGAGCACTGACTGACAGCAGACTTGTCATCATTACTAATAAGTGCGGAAAAATATTTTTAAAGTGCTGAGGGGAGACAACTATAAACCTACAGTTTTGGTGCCCTGCCAAATTATTTAAGCGTGAGGGTTTCAGACATATAAATACTGAGAGAGGTTTGCCTCCCACATACTTTCACTGAAGAAAAACTATTCAAGGATATTTATCTGCAAGAACAAAAGTGAGAAAGAAGGAAGGCTGTGTCAGAAACTGTGAAAGGTCTAAGATTTTACCATACTTGCAAGTTAAGGTAGCCTGCTACAGATTCATGGGTGTGGCAGAATGACATGAGACTCCTGGGCCAGAGACAAAGAACTTGATTACTCACAGCACAGAGGCAGCATGCATTTCCTGGGGTGATGCGGAGTAGCTGGGGTGATTCAGAGTAGCTGGGGCTCACACACTGGGCTTGGAGTACAGCTGAAAGCCCTGGAGTTTAGGAACCTTCAATCTTTTCTTTGTTTGATTGTATTTGTATGCTTGCTTTCCTTCCAGTCTTTTAAAGAGCTTGTTAGAAAATCCACATAATCTTTTCCCCTGAGGAAGACTTATTAAAGAGGTGGGATAACAGCCCAGTCAGCATGCCTCAGTGGTTGGAAATTGACCTATGAACCGGGAGGTCACAGTTCCATTCCCTATCCAGGCACATAACTGGATTGTAGGCTGGATCCCCAATAGGGGGCGTGCAGGAGGCAGCCAGTCAGTGAGTCTCTGTCATCATTGATGGTTTCTATCTCTCTCTCCCTCCCCCTTCCTCTCTGAAATCAATAAAAATATATTTAAAAAACAAGCAATTTTTAACTTAATATTAACTGTTGCTTTAAATAACATTTTGTGTGTGCTTTTTAAAAGTTAAAACTCTAATAGTTGGGGAGAGGAGCTGTTAAAAGAAACTAAAGCTCCTGTCTTATTTAAGAGTTGAATAGAGACCCTAAATAAATTTAGGCTTTTGAACAATTTATTAAAGGATATTTGTGTGTGTGTGTGTGTGTGTGTGTGTGAATAAAAATTCAACTTACAGCTTTTTAAACTGAAGAGGAAGCTTGGCCTGTGTGGCTCAGTGGTTGAGCATTAACCTTTGAACCAGGAGGTTGTGGTTCGATCCCCAGTAGAGGGCATGCAGGGGGCAGCCGATCCATGATTCTCTCTCATCATTGATGTTTCTATCTCTCTCTCCCTCTCCCTTCATCTCTGAAATCAATAAAAATATATTTTTAAAAAAGAAAATAAACTGAAGAAGGAGAATTTTAAAATATTGATCAATCCAATAGGATGAGAAAAAGAAAATTTATGGAAAGACTGAACTTGTGGGATATATCTAAAGAGGTATATAGAGGAACTTTTATAGCCTTAAATGCTTTTTTAAAATTATTTTTTAAGAAGACCCCAAATACATGACATTCTTTTACCTAAATAATCTGGAGAAAGAACAGAATAAAACCAATTAAATAAGACACTGTTAGGTAAATGGAATCTGGCACTTTAACTGCCAACTTTCTCACCTGCATGTCTGGAGACTCAGGTCTGAAGGGATGTGTGAGCCTTTTAAAGGGAAGGAGGGGAAGACCACCGGGAGCGTAAAGGGGCATGGGAGTAAAACTTAGTAAACAAAGCTATTTCCAAGAAAAGGAAAGGGGAATACAAACAACATCTTTGACAATCACATTTATGTGACCCAGATGACATGGAAAAATGTCAAATTTTCCTGGAAAACTGGGAAAATGTGGACACAGATCCCATAGTATGGTCAGTTCAACAAGATTTCCACATACTAGTATTTATTAGGCAGGCACTGTGCTGCTGTTGGGCTGCCTCGATGAAGCAGACTTCAGTGCTGGTCCTGGAGGACATGACAGAGAAATGAACCCAAAAGGGGCACTGAGTACAGCTGTGGGGCTTGGGGTGGGCCTGAGGTCAGGGAAGCACATACCTCCATGATTGCCCCGACCCCCAACAGGGAAGAAAACAGTTCTTGGGTTGGAAGTGTCAATAATGGGAGGACAAAAGGAGGTAAGATGGGCAAACTGGAAAACGTTTGTAGATCCCTAGGATTAGCCCAACCTAATAAAATAAGGGTCTTATTCTGAGACCATTATAAGTAGTACCAATGCAATAAATGTAAGGATAATGTGGGCAAGAGGAAAAAAATCATTTTTCTTCTAGGTCTCAGCTGTGGCTCTGTAGCAAAAGACAGATTAAGAGAAAAACAGATTTATTAACATGTGCAATACCTGTGTAACACAGAGGAGTACCCAGAGATGAGTAACTCAAACATCTGGCTAGAACTTGGGCTTAAATATAGCAACTTAGAAAAATAACAATACATTTTTAGAGAAGTGATACAACAAAGGAAAAGTAGCTTAAGCCTGTAGGGGTGGCAAAATTTGATAAGGTAAATATATAGGAAACTAATGGAGGATAACTAGTTAGTAAATTTGCCATGTAGGTTCCTCTGGTTCAATCTCTGGGCTAATAAGAGTCTGAAGTTGTCTCTAATGATTAATTCCTTCCTAGTAGAGAGGGGAGTTGGGATCTTTGCAAATTTATGTCCTGCTCTTAGGCAAATCAGGAGAGGGCTGAGAGCTTTTTTTGTATCAGCTTCTTATTTGTCTTCAGCTCAAAATAATCCTTATCTCAAAGAAGCATATTTTTGAGTAGCATGCTTTGCTACCCTCCAATAAAAAGGATGTTTACCATCAGTCTAAGTGAAAGGAATCCTATATAATAAAAGAGAAACATGTAGATTGACCGTCCCTTCGCTACGCTCACCAGCCAATCAGGGTGAATATGCAAATTAACCCAACAAAGATGGTGGGTTAATTTGCATACACAGGCGCCAGGTGGAGAGCAGAAGAGGGAGAGCCGGCAGCTTGGGGGCACGTGGCTCCCTCAGTCGCCCCCTCGGTTGCTCCCTTGGGGGAATGTGGCTCCCTTGGTCGCTGGTTGGAGAGCAGAGCAGGAGAGCCAGAGGCTTGGTAGGCTGAGGCTCCCTCGGTCGCTCCCAGCATGGGGAGCACCAGGAATTCTGGGAATAGTAGTTCTGATGGCAGCCCCAGGACCGGAAGCAGAAGCCCAGAGCGCGGGAAGCACCAGGAATGCTGGGAATTGTAGTTCTGGTGGCAGACAGATCTCCTAGACACGAGAGCAGTGGTTCTCAACCTTCCTAATGCCGCGACCCTTTAATACAGTTCCTCATGTTGTGGTGACCCCCAATTTCATTGTTACAAATTGAACATAATTAAAGCATAGTGATTAATCACAAAAACAATATGTAATTATATATGTGTTTTCTGATGGTCTTAGGCGACCCCTGTGAAAGGGTCATTCGACCCCCAAAGGGGTCGCAACCCACAGGTTGAGAACCACTGCACTAGAGCAAAGTGAGCCTGGAGCAAGTTACTGTTGCAGTGGGGGATGGAGGGAAAGCAAAGGTGAGACACATAAGTAAAATCAGAGTGTCTAGGAAAAATTAAAGGGAAGATATCCTAAAACTTCCAGGAAATCTCCACCAATGAAGCAAAGAAAAAAAAAGCCTCTATTATTCTGTGAGCAACAAACCAAACTGGGTTGGGGGTCTCAGACAATTCATTCATATGATTGCAAAGACAGACAGAAACTCCCGGATTGGAGAGGGCTCCCCTGAGGGCTCCTAGATTGGAGAGGGTGCAGGTCGGGCTGAGGGACCCCCCCACCCCACCCCCGTGCACGAATCTTCGTGCACCGGGCCCCTAGTAAAGTGTAAGTTGGGCTGACCTTACTTGCTGTGGTGTACCACCCATCTCTAACCCAGCCAACAGCTCTCGCATGCAGAAGTCACTCTGTGCTTTTGTTGCACAAATCAGAGTTGAACTTGGACTCTTATATCTTAAAGATAGTTGAAATTTCTTTTATACTCTTCTTGAATACTTTTTCCTCCTTCTTCAGAGGTAATCATTGTTCTGAAGTCTAGTATATATAGCTTTCCCACATCTTTTTAATACACATGTATTATTGTTACCCTGTTTTTTAACTTCATATAAATATACTTCATATATCTTAATATAACTCATGTTTTTTAATTTTAGCCAGTGATATATGTATCTCCATTTCATTCACTTTAAGTCTTATGTGTATAACTATATATGAAAAAGTAACTATTATATGAGGTAGATTCTAATAATACTTCAATTTTTCAGATAAAATTGAAAGCAGAAATTAAGCAGTTTGTCCAAGTCATATAGCTAGTAAGAAAGATTTAAATATAAGGTCACGAATTTTGCCTATTTTTTTCCAACTAATTTAGTTCATAGCTTTCCCTGTTTTTTGCCTTGGTTAGGATTTATAATGAGACAGAGCAGGATGAGAGTAGATATCCTTATCTTACTCTTGACTTTAATTGGAATGCTCCTAAAAATATTTAACATTAAATATGTTTGCAGTAGGTTTTTACTGAATACCTTGTTAGGCTAAGGATGTTGCCTCTTTATTTATAGTTTGCCAAAAATGTTTTATAATAAATATTACATTTGTCAAATGCTTCCTGTCTATGAAAAATCACATGATTTTTTTCCTTTATATTATATGTTAGTTAATAGATTATTTTGTTTTACGTCATTCTCATTATTTTAGAAAAACCTTACTTGGTCATTTTGTGATATTATATTGATACTAGAGGCCCGGTGCATGAAATTTGTGCATGGGGGTGTCCGACTGCCCGTTTAGGCCCGATCCTGGTGGGATTGGGCCTAAACGGGCAGTCGGACATCCCTCTCACAATCCAGGACTGCTGGCACCCAACCACTCGCCTGCCTGCCAGCCTGATCACCCCCTAACCACTCCCCTGCCAGCCTGATCGACGCCTAACTGCTCCCCTGCTGGCCCAATTGCCCCCAACTGCCCTCCCCTGCAGGCCTGGTCCCCCCTAACTTCCCTCCTCTGTAGGCCTGGTTCCCACTATCCTCCCCTGCAGGCCTGGTCCCCCCTAACTGCCCTCCCCTGCTGGCCTGGTCACCCCCAACTGCCCTCCCCTGCTGGCCTGATCGCCCACAATTGCCCTCCCCTGCCAGCTGTCTTGTGGCAGCCATCTTTGACCACATGGGGGCGGTCATCTTTGACCACATTGGGGCGGCCATCTTGTGTGTTGGAAAGATGGTCAATTTGTATATTACCTCTTTATTAGATAGGATGCTATTGAATTGTGTTTGCTGAAGTTACATTTAGGATTTTTCATGTAGGTTGTAAGGTGAAATTGGTCTACAATTTTTTTTAATGAATTATACTATGCTTGTCAACCTTTGGCTTAAAGTTTCTAGTAGCCTCATAAAATTAGTTGTGTTTTCTCCCATTTCTGTTTTCATGAAACAGTTTATATACTAAAGCAGCTACCTTCACCTTAAATATTTGATAAAAAAAAAATACTATGAATATCTGAATCAAACACTTGTTGTAAGATTTGACTAATAATTCAATTTGGTATAGAGTCCCTGGTTTAAATTTTCTTCCTTAAATGAAAATTATCTGTTGAATCCAAGTTATCACATTTATTGTTAATAAAATAGTTTATGATATTCACTTATGGCTTTGAAAGTCTCTACTATATCTGTAATTTTACCCCCTTTTCAAATCTTTAAAAATAAACAAGAATTATAGAAGGAATCTCAAAAGAACTAATAAGTAGGTGTTTATTTGAAAAAACTATAATAATGCTGGGAAAAATAAGAAGGCAGTGGGAAAAGGGGGAGACCAAATATGAGATGGATGGACTCCACACAAGAGCCATAGGCTGAGTTTACAGGAGCTCGACAGGACATGGTGGACCTCACTCATTCATGGGGTCACCAGGGGTCAGAGCCGACTCAACAGCATGTAACACATGATAAAATAGACATGCCTCTCATTCAGAACATAAATGAGAAAACACAATCAATATTAAATGCTATTTAATGTCTGTGAAAGGATTTCAATCTAAAATGGAACTCGAGAATGTGAAATGGAAACTCTTATGTGTGTGCCCTCAGAACTTAAGAACTGAGAGACTGATTTCTGGTAAATGTCTGACACTTATCTTCTACCCATGAAAATCCACAAAGAATCTCTCCCATCCTCGAGTCAGTTAACTGACTGCTTGCACGTTGGCTGGACTTCTCCTTCTTTGTACTTCTTACCCATAAATACAGCCCACCCCAGACCTTCAGTGGACCTGCCTAGAGCTTGTTACAGCATGTGTTTCATGAATTACAGTCTTCTGCTATACCCCAAAAACTCAATTTCTGGTCAATTGAGCTTGCCTCAATTTACCTCTTTAATTAGGTTGACAGTTCCCTTCCAATTTTAAAATTCCTGATTCTATGACTGTGGAATATCAAGTCCCTACCAGGTTACTTTGCCTGTCCACCTATAGCAGTGGTTCTCAACCTGTGGGTCGCGACCCCTTTGCGGTTGAAAGACCCTTTCACAGGGGTCGCCTAAGACCATCCTGCATATCAGATATTTACATTACGATTCGTAACAGTAGCAACATTACAGTTATGAAGTAGCAACAAAAATAATTTTATGGTTGGGTCACAACATGAGGAACTATATTTAAAGGGCCAGAAGGTTGAGAACCACTGACCTATATAGCCTCTTTGTCATTCCACATGGTCACTCACCTCATCACAGCATGGCCGGGGATGGAGGCATGTCTCCATCCCCTATTTACTTGATTTGTTCACTAGCTTGTCCAGTTAGAGAAGAAAAAACAGCTGATTTGATTCATTGTGATGTACCGTGGCTCCCATAAGGCAGCTCTGTAATTCACTCTTACTCAATATCTACAGTGTCACAGGGACTATGCAAGATGATAGAGAGATTTGGAGATGGAAACAGATACAAATCCTACCCTCAAAATGGTATCATACTGGGAAGGCATACATTAAAGAAGTAACTACACAAACAATTGCAGTGATGAAAAGTACTATGAAAGAGAGGTATGGGGTGACATAACAAGGGACTAACAGAGTCTGGAATGATAAGGAGTAAATGTTGTAGCTGAAGACGAAAAGTAGGCCAGGGAAGTCAAGAAATGGTATGTGGAGTAAGTAGCTCAGTGTGTTCAAGAAACCAAATAAGTCAGCTGTTCTGAACCTGGAGAACAATAGAAAGAGGTAGAAACTTTTAAGTACTGAGGACTTTACCTAAGTGCAATGGGAAGCCAGCCACTGGATGGTTTGTAACACTACCTTTGGTTAAGCACCAGAAAGCCTACTGTGGGGCGTGGCCAGAGTGTTTTGGACAGGTTCAAGCCTTGGACTACTGAGAGGGCACAGTCCTCTCATTGCCACGTGCAAGTCCCAGCTTGGAGGGCAGAGCCTTCCCAGCACAATTATAGCCAACAGCTATAGTTGTAAGCTTGAGCCTATGGTCCGAACACGTGGCCACACGTGCCTGAGTGATAGAGTTCAGGTGCATGTAGTTGAGTAGGGTTGAAACCCACGAGAATGTTGTAAACATCTTGATCATGCCCCTACTTTGCCTCATGGCATCTGCTATAAAATAAAGACACGGCTTGTGGGCGCTGGCGTTGTCCATCAGAGGGGCAGCATCCCACTGAGACCCAGCTTTCATTCTCATGTCTGTCTTTTCTAAGCCTTTCACCACCCTCACTCAGGGTCACTGAACCAGGCTGAGCTGGCATGGCACATAAGGCGCCCTGGGGCTGAGTATGCCATGGCCGTGCTGGCTCCTCACACCTACATTTCAGTAACCATAGATCTGTAGTTATCTTCTTTATTTTCAAAATAAAATTGTATTGTCCCCTTCAAAAAAGCAAGAGTCACTAGTAGAGTAGGTACCCCACATCTGACACATATTAATTAGTATAGTGATTGATTCTTTTAGTTAGATCATTACTTTAAACTTGTTATAATCTGTTAGCTTGAACTAGGTTTGCAATACAATAGCCTGGGGTTTTCTCCTTGGTTTTTAAAACTGTAATATATATTTTTAATGTTTTGGGGGTATATATTCTGGCTGTGTGCTGACTACTGTCCATGGGTTGGGGCGCAGATGCTCCCATTTCTTTCATCTTGTCTCATGTCAGAGCTCAACAAATGTGGTACCTCAGTTTGACTAGTTGAAGAGTAGATTTCATGCTAATCTTGGCAATCCCAGCCTTTTAACTGATCTTTCTAAATTTCTTTATAAAGTGGGAAAAGGGTGTTGTCAAAGGAAAAGCAATTGTGTAATCATCAAATTCCCATCATCTCCAGTGGCTACATTAACCTGTGGATTCTTATCACAGCATCTTGACTTTAGGAGAGAAAACATGGATTTTTTCAGGAGCTCTGTTATTTTGTCAGGAGCAGCTAAATGGTAGTTTATTATGTTCATTGGAATGTATATTCTAAACTGATGCATTTGTTAGACAACTTTATTGCTATTTCAAGTTGAATAATCATTTATGGTTGAGTATTTGGTTTTTCAGAGGTTTTGCCAACTTAAAAATTTTATACATTTTCTGATCAGTGATTCAACAAACTGTTTATAATGATACTAGAGGCCTGGTGCACGGGATTCATGCACTGGTCGGGGGCGTGGCCTGCAGGGATCATCCTGGACTGCCAAGCGGCTGTGGACCTGCCCTCTGAGCGGCTGCTCCCTGGTTTGGCATCTTCCGTGGAACTGGAGCACTCGCCTCTCCAGGGGACCCGGTCAGGGCCAGGCCCAGGGACAATAGCACTGAGGGGCAGCGGAGTAGGCCTCAGTCCTGTGGCGGCCACGAACCCACCTCCCAGCCTCCGGGGTCAGCTCTGTGAGCCTGGTGGCAGCGGCGCTGCGTGGCCTGCAGGCATCTGGAGGAGGCAGCAGGAAGCAAGGAGGAGGAGCCTGGGGTGAGGAGGCAACGATCAGCGCTCCCACTGTGGTAGCTCACTGACCACCAGGGGGCAGCTCCTGCGTTGAGCATCTGCCCCCTGGTGGTCAATGCACATAATAATAACTGGTTGACCGGTCGTTCTGGTCATTCCGCCTTCAGTCGCTGGGCTTTTATTATATAGGATCAGGCTTGGTATAAATCAATTTGTAAATTTGTCCTTCTAACAAATTTATAGTTTTATCAGATTTCCTTAGGACTTCATAATTATGTAATGAAACATTCAATAAAACATTTTTATAACTTATAGACCTAAAGTATATATATGCCATGTAAACAAATGCAGTAATTTCTAAAAGTATTTAATTTTAAATGTCTCTCTCTCTCTCTCTCTCTCTCTCTCTCTATATATATATATATATATATATATATATATATATATATAAGTATATAAAACCCTAAGTGACTGGTCGACCGTTTGACCAGTAGCTATGATGTGCACTGACCACCAGGGGGCAGATGCTCAACACAGGAGCTGTCACCTGGTGGTCAGTGTGCTCCCACAGCAGGAGCACCGCTCAGCTGACCGACAGGCACCAGATGATGGGCTCACGGCTGGTGAGCGCAGCTGTGACGGTGCTACTGAGCGGCTGCGACGGCAGGCGCAGACTCTTCCCTGGCCGCCTGCCACTTTGCACACTACTACGTCCCTCGGGGGATGTCAGACTGTCGGTCTCCAAAATGGGCAGTCTGACATCCCCTGAGGGGCCCCGGATTGCGAGAGGGTGCAGGCCAGCTGAGGGACCCCTCTAGTCCAATATAATGATGAACTAATGAACCCTAATAAACTGGAAAAAGTGGGGGAAATGAAGGAAATGGCTACATTGTGTTTATTACATCCTTAGAGGCATAATTTGTAAAATAACTCCCTAAATAACTACTTATAAGTTCATTTCTTTATTTTAATAATTAGAAATATTAACAAAAATGATATTACTACTTGAAATACCAATTTTGACAAGCCCTTACTTCCCATTAAAATGGCTTCCTGAAAGTGTCACAAGAAGTTAATGAATCACTTGTTAATTAAATTTGAACTTTTCTTCTCTGATATTCAAATGGAAAAAAACTGAAATATAATAAATTCAAAATGCTTCATACTAAATTGAACACTGATAGTGACATAAATGTTATAAATGGTGATGTTACACATGAATGTGATAAGAATCTATAGGATTCACAATGGAATTTGCTAATTTTGAATATGGGCTTATCTTTTAAGTTTATTTTGTTCCTGAAAATTCAAGTGCTGAAATAATGTTTTATGAGCATTTTTTAATTAGCCATGTGTAACTTTCCATGAAAAATTTAAACATTCTCATCCAACTAACAACTCAATCTATCTTTTCTTCTCTTATTTTGTTAGCCTCTTAGCAAATATCCTGCTGTGATAAATGACATTTCATTCTGGTTGCCCTCGGAGAATTACACAGAAAATGATTTCTATGACTTAGTACGAACAATTGGAGGAGATTTGGTGGAAAAAGTTGATCTTATAGACAAGTTTGAACATCCAAAGTAAGTAAAAAACTTCCTGATTTTATCCTTTGTTCTCTCTATGTGACAAGTGGCATGTGGAAAGATATAATAACATTTTGCTGAAATCCAGTGCATGCTAGACAAAATATCTTCTGAATTTATAGTGAACGCATGGCTTCTCAGAAAAGCCTTTCATATCAGTCCTTCCTGAAAATCTTTCTGAAATGCATTTTTAATCTTTCCTGCCCTGGTTAAAGCAAGTATATGAAACCGGATGTTTTAAAGATCTTGGAGTTTTTCAGTATTGCTTTTGGAAGTGATTCTGTAGTATATCACATCCCAGGAACAGAGGATAAGGCCCAAAGAAGAGTTTGTGGAGAAAAAGTGTTTTGTTAATCTCTAGGTGAATATTTATTAACCATATACCTCAAGCCAAAATCTGTATCAGGTCGTAAGATAAAATGTAATAACTTTATCAGGACTTATTTTGGTGTTGACCCGTCCTCCTTGATATGTATATATTTGTCCCTCACTAATCGAGTTTAACTCTGCTTTGGTCTTAGAACTGTTTTTCCTGAATTCTCTCTCAGGGTTTGTATTGATCCATTGGTCTGTTCTTGAGGGACTCCAGTGGTGCCTGAGGAGGCTGTCCTAAGTCTGACTTCTCTACCTTTCATTTTCTCTCTAATGTATTAGAACTCTGTGTTTTCAATGTTTTCCACTTCATTTTGAATGCTTTCCTCCTTGTGTCTTCTCTGCTCCTTACTGTGTTTCCTTGCACACATTGTATTTCCATCTGCAGTTACTCTGCTTTCCCCCTTTTCTGAGTTCTGCAAGCTCATATTTCAGTTTCTGTTTTCTTACTATCTTTTCTCTGAGTTATTTCTGCTTTGTGATTTTCCTTCATAGAGAAATTGCTTCATTTGGTTTTAAAATTCATTGTAATATATTTGGCTAGAAACTTCATTTGATTTGTTGGCAGCATTTTTCTATGACTTCCCTGTCATTCTCCTTATTCTTTTAACTGTTTTAATTGCTGTGTCAGTTGTATGCCTATGATTGCCTTTTTGTCACACATATTTGACTATATTGGATTTTCTGAACCAGCTACTGACACAAGCCTGTGGGTTGAGGTTCAAGAGTTGACTCTGCAGGGAAGGGCTTGTAGTCATTCAGGCTACATGTCTTCACAACCATAGGCTTTCTTTGTCTCCACCTCCATGAAACCAACTCTTTCTTTAAATATGGCTCATCCATCTCTGAGTCTTTTAGTAGGTCTGCCTCCCACCCCAAGTCTACCCTAGTTACAAACAGAAGATCCACCTTTGCTAACTCCAGTTTCAATACTTATTGGTGATATAGACTTTGCACTTCAGATTATAACCCTTAGCGCTGAGAAATGTATTTTTGCTGGTGTTCGGGAATATGTGTTCAGAGACATGGCACTCTGTGTGCTCCTGCTCTTTGCTTCCTCCCATTTAGCTTCTACTTGATTCTGGCTATTTTTGGCAGCCTTTAAATATATTTTGGAGCTTGCAGATGATATCTGTCTCCTAACTGTACAGACAATAGAATGGACGTACAGGATAGCCTGGGCCCCTGACATGATAGATACCATTCAGCCCTGTATTTTTATGTGAGAAAGAAGTTTCCATGAGTTAACATGTTGATATCGAAAGTCTGGATATTACATTTGAAGAGGAGCAAATATATGGGAATAAGACTTACTGCAAAGTATCAACTGATATGCCAAAAGCACATGACTCATCATTGTTTTCCATTCTTATTTAATACACAGATAACTTCTGGAACAAGGATTCAGAATTCATTCTTAATTTCTTACTTCTCAGGCTCTTACTTCCTGATACTGACTTAGATCCACCTCTACCTCCTATATCACCAGTGTGAAAAGTGAGATAAGTAGCTTTTCTTGGTTGGAGATGAACAGAACCTAAAGGTCACTGTGAGATGTTATTGCCGGGATGTAGTGATGAGGGTAAATGGAACGGGCATGTTAATTGGAGAGAATGCTGGGGGCATGGGGAAGTATCAGGGTCCTGTGGACTCAGGAACAGACCAGGCAGACAGTCCATTAAAGACAAAGTCACAGGCTGTGTAGGAGTACTGTATAACTCAGGTCTGCACACAACCCGTGCTCACTGGTTGTGCTAAAGGAGAGTTTGTCCCCTTCCTTCTGGAGGAGACAATACTTTTGATTGGAAATTTGAAAACAAACAACCAGCCAGAAAATGCTTCTGTCACTGATCTTCAATAAATGTTAAGCAACATTTAAGTCCTATCATTTTGGAGCTATGCCAAATGATCACCCTGCCCCGAGAGCCTACCTATCTTTTCCTTTGTTTGTTGTTGTTGTTGTTGTTGTTGTTGCTGTTGTTAATCCTCAGATGAGGATATTTTTCTATTGATTTTTAGGGAGAGTGGAAGAGAGAGAGAAAGACAGAAAAATCAAGAAAAAAATCTTGATCTTTTTTTAACCGAAGCAGTTTGTCAGCCAACGAAAAGTCTATACTAGGTGTATCAGTTGAGCCAGTAGTTCATATGACATGTTTAGTGGTATTTCCAGAGGCCTCCTTAAAAGTTGGGCTGAAGCTGTCCTTTTTCCTCTTGCTACCTGGATGTGAATATAGTGGCTGGTACTTTGGCGACCATTCTGGATCACAGTGTGTCCTTGGTAGTGGAAGTTGTGGGGAGTACAGCCTGGATCTCATGACACTGGAGTGTCAGTTCAGCCTTGGACTTTATATGAGAGAGAGTATCTTGTTTAAGCTACTATTTTTCAAATCTTCATTCCTGACAACCAAAGTAAGGACAAACAAACCTTGCTCTTATAGCACTGAGGAAAAGCACATTATTTAGTCATGGTGGCTCCTTGTGCAATGATTCTCAGGAAGTACCTAGGGCAGGAGGTGACAAACTTTTTCTATTAAAGGACAGATAGTAAATATTTTTTACTTCATGGGCCATATGATCTCTGTCACATCTACTCAACTCTGCCCTTTTGAAAGCAGCCATAGAGAAAACAAAATCAAATTGTCATGGCTGTGTTCTAATAAAGCCTTAATTACAAAAACAGGTGGTCAGCAAGTTTTGGCTCATAGTTTGCTGACCCCTGATAAAGGGGAGGGAGACACATGTAATTTTTCTGAAGATTGCCCCCAACAGATTCTGAAATCCTCCCAAAGGAGGTCATTCTTCCCTGAGCACCTGGCACCCTCCTGGTCTCCTCCCACTTGGGCAGTGGCAAGTGAAGGTCACCTGACCTTGTACTCATCAATGCATAGCTTGATCTCAAGATTTATTTCATTTATTATCTAAACACGTCAATGAAATGTTACCAGATAGTCCAAGAGCTCTCACTCTTTCTTGACCTAACATCCCAACTGAGAATTGCTAGTGCTGAGGGAAAGGCACTCTGAAATAAACAGGTGTTATTGTTTGGCCAAGAACAGGTCCCAGGATGTTTCAGAGAGACATCAGCTGCTGAATCTGAACCTAATTTTATAATGTTAAACAAATGGGCAATTTTTTCTTGATTACAAATAACAGTTGGTGCCCAAAAGGAGGATAGCTGTTCACGTTAGAAGCAGCTGACATTTTGTTCCAGTTTGTCATTCAGAATCTTCTCCCAGAGTACATTTGCCACTTAATCTATAGGCCACTTAGTGTGCACAAGAGTTTTTGTAGTTCCAAATTTCATGTCACAAAAAGCAGAGCAGGGATTAGTTAGCTCAGGAGAGGAGAGCTGGGGTCACTGTGTGTGCTTTCCTACCTTTGGAATATTGCACTATATGCACATGCTACTTACTGAGAAAGCGCAACTGCTCAAAGTATTTCTTATGCTGGGGTAGGAGAAGGAGCAAAGAAGAGCAAAAGGAAACTTAACCATTGTCTTCATCTGCCGATACCTCATTGGGAAAGCGAGCCAATACTGCTCTTCTGAATAGTAGAAATGGACCATAAAGTAAAATGGATTTGAGTAGGACAGATTTGGTTTGAGCTTAAGGCAGAGTTTTCTGGAAGTTAGAATTACAGAATTTTAAAAGAAGTATTTGATTTAATCCCAAGAAAGGGGTGGTAGTGAAAAGTATCCCAGGTGTCTGCAGCAGGGGCTGGCTGGAGATGTCCCCAAAGCATACACTTACACTTTGTTCCTAGGGCTGCTGCTTACTTTGCCCCATGCTGTTCCTACAGTGTGGACACGTTTCCTGAACCCATGCACTGTTAGTCAGGGTCTGGTTAGGGCGGAGATGCTAGAGGTGAGTGTGCTGAACTATGGACTCCCTACTTGATCTTCCTCACAGTTATATTTTATACAATTTGCCAAAAATACAGGTAGACCTCTTTTCATTGTGCTTCACCTTATTGTGCTTTGCTGATACTGCATTTTTAACAACACAGACATAAGATCCTCCACCAGCAAAATGATTATGACTCTCTGAAGGCTCAGATGATGGTTATAGTCTTTTAGCAATGGAGTAGCTTTAATTAGGGTATATTCATTGAGTTTTTAGAAATAATGCTATTGCACACTTAATAGACTACAGCATAGTATAAATATAACTTTTATAGGCATTGGGAAACCAAAAATTTGTGTGACTGGCTTTTTTGCAATACCCACTTTATTGCAGTGGTCTGGAACCCACAATATCTCCGCAATGTGCCTGTAGGTATAGTGGAACATGTGTCTTCATTTTTAACAGAACTTTGAAGCGGGACTTCCCCATGAGGAGCACCTTCTCGGTGTAGCTGGCCCCTCTTTTGAGTGGGTGTGAGTCTTGGATGTTGTCTGGTCCTAACTTCATGGTGTGGTGTGGGTGAGGCAGTTCAGGTGACTCATCCTTCCTTCCTCCCTTCCTCCAATCTTTCCTTCTTTCCTTTTTTGGTGTATTTATGTGTTTTTGCTTTGTCAAGCACCCAGTAAAAATGCAAACACATAAAACTTTGAAAATAAAAAGGGTGGAGATTCAGCCATCATCTCAACACTCTAAGACAACTCTTAACATTTTTACATTTTCCCATCCTTGACTTTATTTATATACTTGTGCATCAAATGACATTTGACCCTTGAATATTGAAGATAGCATGTGCTTTGTATTATTAACCTGTTGGTTCTAGTGCATGGTTTTTTCAACCTCTGTACTACTGATATTTTGGGCCAGATAATTCTTTGTTGTGTGTCCTGTGCATTGTAAGCTATTTAGCAGCACTTCTGGCCTCTACTCACTAGATATCAGTATCATACACCAATCCCACCCTCTGTGACAATCAAAAATGTCTCCAGACATTGTCAAATGTCCCTTGACAGGCAGAATTGCCCTGTTGAGAAAAAATTTAGCAGAGAATGTTAATTTTCTTTTTGAAAAGATTTCTTAAAATCATGCACTATTTTTATGTTATGATCAGCTGGGAGAAATGATAGACGGCCTTCACAGAGGGAGGTGTCTCAGTGGGGGTTCTGTGGTTCCAATGAACACACTTAATCAAACAGGAAAAGCTTGACAACCAATGAGGCTTCAGAAAGAGTAGTAGCTGCTAAGGCAGGCTCTGACCTTTCTCTTGTCTCCATCGCTCTTTCTGTTTTGTTTTGTTTTTAATCCTCACATGAGGATAGATATGTTTTTATTAATTTTTAGAGAGAAGAAGACAGAGAGAGAGAGAGAGAGAGAGAGAGAGAGAGAGAGAGAAACATAAATCAGCTGTTTCCTCCCGTACATGCTCCAACCAGGGATCAAACCTGCAACCTTTTGGTGTATGGAAGGATCTTCCAACCAACTGAGCCACCAGCCAGGGCTCCACCACTCTTTCTGTGGTATGTCTACCAATTTCTACTTTTCTATTGCATTTTATTTTCTCACACTCACTCTCTCTCCCCACCTTCCCACCATACAGCTTTTGCTCTTTCATATCATGCAGAGTTCAGAATGCCCTGCCCAGCTCCCGATTCTAAATGACCTTCAGGTTCCAGCTCTCAGCACCACTGCAAGTCTCTTGCCCAATTCTAACTCTCAACAAAGCAAACCAGTGGGCCCAACTCAACTTTTCTCACTGGGGCAAGCATCTCCGACCAGCTTGGCGGACAGGCTCCACTCAGGTCAGATGCCTGCCCTTGGTCTAACCAGCCTCCTGGGTCAAGTGGACAGGCCTCTGACCTTAATTTACAAGTCAGTAGACTTCCTGTTTATACAGTGATTTCTTTGTTTTTTCTTTAACCTGAAACCAGTAGCCTTTCACTCAGGCACTACCATTTTTATATTTCCTTGAATTTTATGCAAAGAGACATACCATAAATGTATTTAGCAACTGATTCTTGAGTTCCTGTGTTTTGGGAAATATTGGGCTAATTAGAACCATAAGGATTTTTAAAATTTTATCTTTATTGTTGAAAGTATTACATGTATCCCTTCTTCTCCTCCCCCCCCCCCCCGCCCCATTGACCCTTCCCCTTTGCCCCAGGCCTTCACCACACTATTGTCTGTGTCCATGAGTTATACATATATGGTTAATCTTTCCCTACCCACCTCTACCTTCCCTTTGATATTCATCTGTCTGTTCTATGCTTCTATGTCTCTGGATCTATTTTCTTCATCAGTTTATTTGGGAACCACAAGCAATTTTGAGGCAAAATCCCAATTTTTATGGAGCCAAATAATATAGGAAAACTGAACTGGGAATAAAAAGCATAAGGTGACAATGAGGTTAGTTAAGCCTAATAAATGGCCTGCACCATTTCTTGCACATAACTGATGGTCAGTAAACTTTCCTTGACTTAAAATAAGAGGCACATGTCTAGGGCTATAAATTCAGAGGAAAGAGACCATTGGTCTAGGAAGCCTTACCAAGGAGACAGGGTGGCAGACCCCTGTGTCTGTCTACCTTCTGATACCTTGTGAATGAGGTGCTCTGCATCCTAAATCTAATTAATGTGAGTATATTCTGTGTAGTAGGAAACCTGAGTTTCTGTAAAAAGAACTCTGGGTTTTTAGATTCTTTCTTTTGCCAGGACAGATTCACTTACAGTGGCCACTTTAGGGATTTATTTAAGGATACACCTGAATAGAACTGGGAAGCTATTTGGAACCGAGGCAAGTCTAAGGGTCAGAGACCTTGTACACCTAGTGTCCTGGTTTTGTCCCTCTCCTTGCTCCTCCTGGTCAGTGTCTGTATCCTCCACCCCTTCCCCTACTTATACATACACTAGAGGCCCAGTGCATGAAATTCATGCATGGGTAGGGTCCCTAGCGGCTGCCAGCTTCTGGCTGGGGCCTCCCTTCCCCCAGCTGCCTCCTTCACACCCGCCTTGGCCTGGCACTGCCTGCACACCTGCTCCACCATTCCACCGCGGTCCTGCTCTTGTCGGGGCCCATTGGGGCCGGCAGCACAGCCACTGCCACTTGCTGCCAGCGCCATGTCGCCAAGGCCCACCATGCTTCTCACAGCACCCTGGTGGTCAGCACATGTCTAACTCCTGCCCATAGGGACAATTTGCATATTAGACTTTTATTATATAGGATTAACATTTTCACCTCTTTCTGAATTGGCCAAAGTCTTTTCTGGCCAGTCCTGTCCATGATCCCAGTACAAATTCTGGAAGGAACCAATCTAATTAACTAACTAACAAATATCATTCCTTTTGTACAGAGCCCTTTGCACTGGGCCTCTGGGGTCAGGGCAGTCTTCACCACTATTGGGTCAAGAAACCATTGTTGATCTAGTTAGGGACCATTAATAAAACAGCCCAGCCCCGTTCAAGCCACAGGCTGAATATTTTCAAGCAGAAAGATTCACTGGGAAAATTTCAGAACAAATATCCAAGTACTGCCTTCCTACTCCCCCCCCCCCCGCCCATTTTACTCCATGTATAGAACTCTATGTAACTGCTCCTAATAGTTGGCTCATTCATATCTTTATTTTTATTCACATTTAAACCTCTCTAGTCTATTCCACTAGATGGAAACTCCTTAGGTGGAACTGGAGTGGTATAGTAGCTGCCTTTTGTCTTCCCACAATGTTTAGTGTATATTACTGGAAGGAGGCTCATCACTACATGATGCTTGGTGGATGGTAAGTGGATCCTTCTTCATTCCTTAGAGGAGCTTTTTTAAGGACTGGAAGGAGTTTATGAGATGAAAAGTAGAGTCAGTGTAGTCTAGTAGAAAGAGCTCAGAATTCAGTCAGAAGCCATGGGTGGAATCTTGACTTTCCACATCCAATATGTATGGTATTGGGACTTCCTGCGCCTCAGTTTCATCTACCTCTGAGAGTACTGTCATCCTTAAATGGTAGCTGCAAAAATTCCATGTGCCTGTGTATGTGCAATGCTTTGAAAACTGCACAGAGTTCTAAAAAAAATTGTTAGATATTAGAGTAAAAACAAAAGAGTAACTTTCACAACCAACTTACCTTGTTTAACAAAATAAAAAATGACCTCGTACAGCTAGGAGTCTGAGATTTGGCAGCCAAATACATATGACCAGGACCTTCTGGTCATATAGGAAAGTAGAGTGAGACTTTATATGAAACTGCCATTCTGAAATGATGCATAGTTCTTCCTGCAACTGAAGGAGTAAACATTTAATCAGAAAAAAAAGAAATTCTTTGTAAATTAGTAAAGATGCTGGTCAACAGAGCTGTGTAGTCACTGTGGCTGTTTTCTGGGTTGTGTGTTGGGAAAATGCTATGGACAGTGGCAGGTGGGATGACATGTCTGGTTGCAAATCACTCCCTGGTCTTGTTCCTTTTGACAGAACCAAATAAGTGCAGTTATCTGAACTTAAAGATGGGTCATCAATGAAAAGCCAACCACAGCTGATCTTTGGAGACTTGCCAGAGTCGTGTGCCCTTGAGATTAGCAGCATGCAGTCCCGAGGAGATGGCTAGCGGCGGCCAGGCTGCCTTAGAGCACTCCTGGCTTCTGTCCTGTTCTTCATTCTTATTGCAGAACTGGTGGCGTGAGCATAAGAACTTTTATTGCTGCAGTTCAGACAGCACAGAAAGCAATTCTAAGAAAACTATTTTTAGCCTGGATAGTTGTTTCTCCCTATCTTCCTTCACTTTCCTCCTTCTCAAAGCCTTCTCTTTAAAGCAGTCCATGGAGGGTACACGTAGCAGCCGTTTGCCACCAGTGTTAGATAAAGTAAAACACCATTAGTTCTGTTCCGCCTCGTCCCCCAGCATGTCACCATTTGCTGAAGGATTCCTTGGGATTACCTTCAGTGTTGGCCTGGTAGGACCCCAGGAGTAGCATCCCTGCACAGAGCAGGAAGGAGCAGAGACCGCTTGGCAGCAGCTAGCCAGGGAGGGGGGCCAGGAGCTGAATGGGCTGCACCTGTGGTGACCACTGCCTTACAGCCCACCTTTATGAAAATTAACATGAAGCCACTTTTCCTTCTTTAACTTCCAATTAGCTGTTTTCAGGGGGAGTCTTTGGATACTGTCTCCCCTAGGCATCCCATGTACCTGTTAGTGGTGTGGAAATTGAATGACCTCTTTCCAGGGTGCAAGGTAAGAGTAAGTCATGTTCCCGAGGTTTCCGTGCCTCACCCCAACAGTGCTGACCAGATTAAAGCAAATTAAAATGCACACCCAAGGCAACCTGTGAGGAGAAAATAAGTCGAAGAATTGCTAGCATAAATGGGATGGGGAAGGACAGTCCCACCCCATCATTTTGAGTAAGACCCTTAATTGTTTTGGGTCTTTAAATTTATTTTATATTTTAAAAATATATTTTTATTGATTTCAGAGAGGAAGGGAGAGAGAGAGAGAAACAAAATGATGAGAGAGAATTACTGATTGGCTGCCTCCTGCAAGCGCTACACTGGGGATCGAACCTGCAACCCGGACATGTGCCCTGACCGGGAATCGAACGTGACCTCCGGGTTCATGGGTCGACACTCAGCCACTACTGAGCCATGCTGGCCGGGCGGGTCTTTAAATTTATAAGGTCATTTAAATTTATAAGGTCACTTCTTTCGACTGGCTATCACCCAAATTCAGTGTCCAGAACCAGCAATGGGAGCCTGCCCTCCCCGCCTGCCTCCATTATCTGTCCCTGTGTCAGTTGCCTTGTTCTTCTCACCCACAAATGCCTGGCCCTGAATGCACCATGGCCATCACAGTTAATGATATGTCTTAGTAACCAACAGACTTATGAATCCACTATACAACCTCAGAATTGTGCCTATGGTAACCAAAGTTATCCTAATTATAGATTTTGGAGTTGAATCTCTAAAGATTGTCCTATGATTTGTAAGGAGGTCTTGGGAATCTACAGGTGAGACCTCTTTGAGTCACTCTTCAAAAATTAAAATTTTCAAATAGCAGAGATGGCCTTGGCAGACTTGGCCTCACCTTGCTGGTCTCCTCCTAAGTAAGAAGCAAGCCCTTTTCTGCTGCCGATCCCTGTGGGCTCCAGCGTCACATGAGGCCGAGGCCACGACTCACAATTCACCGCTGGGGCAGTGCCATGCCGCAGCAGCCCCTCTGTCCCTCGGGCTAGATACTTTCCTTAACTTCCTCATAACTCAGGCTTAAGCAGCTGCCAGGAAGGTGTACAAAAGAAGGCAGGGAGCAGGGATGAGAGGTCAACTCCAAGTGGAGGGAATGGTGTGCACAGATGGTCCATACAGCACCCAAGATCTAAGGCAGCGGTTCTCAACCTGTGGGTCGCGACCATCGGAAAACACATATAGCATATCAGATATTTACATTACGATTCATAACAGTAGCAAAATTACAGTTATGAAGTAGCAACGAAAATAATTTTATGGTCGGGGGTCACCACAACATGAGGAACTGTATTAAAGGGTCGCGGCATTAGGAAGGTTGAGAACCACTGAATTCTAAGGTATCTTATTAGGGTCATTTGGAAGAGGCCCAGCAGTCAGTGAGCACAGTGGAGGAGTGTGGTAGAGTAGGCAGGGGTCACAGAGAAGCCAGGCTTAGGGTCAGCATTTCAGTTACTGATGGAGTCATAGGGAGGCCGAGTTACAGAGGAATGTGGGCACTGCTTTTCTTATGTTGCCAGGGAACCATGCGCAGGCTGCCTGGAGGCTGTGCTGGCGAGCTGCTGGCCAGGGCTCCTCTTAGAGTTGGGAGTGGGCTTGAAGTCCAGAACAAGGCTGAATCTGAGACCTGGGGTGAGGGGGTGGGCAGGTAAGTCATAAAATACAGGAGACTAGCAGTTCTTTACCAGAGCTTCAATCTGTTTGTCCTGTTTTAATAGTGTGTAGAGTCACTGTGATCTACTTATTCAAGTGTCGTTTGGAGCCAGGGAAGGTGTTATCACGGAAATATAATCGGGTGAGAAAGAACAAGGTAGAATGTTCCATAAGATTTACATGAAGAGAAGGACACCTCAAGGCAATGTAGTGTGATTAGGGAACCCTGTGTTGATGGGGCCACTGTTACAGTAAGAGCGCTAGTCAGTAAATGAATTAGGGAGCCTTTATTCAGATATCCTGAGCATGCCCACACAATCTCAGTCTCAAGAAAACCCCCTTCATGTATTTCTGGAAGCCTCAAAGGGTGTGTCAGATATATTCCCAGACAAGCTTACTTCCACTGGACCTGACAATGCTCACCTCCCCCAACCCCCAATGAGCCCCCAGGGTTTCTTGCTGGGCATCTCTGGCCTTGTGCTGCTCCAGCTGTGGCACCTTTTTTGAGACAGACCTGGTGTCCTATGGTTTTTCAGGCTTGTGTAGAGCTATGCCTTCCCCCCACAGCCTCATACTTTTCACCTGGACTCCAGCAGCTCCACTTTGAACCCCATCTCCTGCCTACCTTGCAAGGCCCCTCCCCCCAACCCTCTCCCTAGGCTTTTCCCTTCAGGTAAACACCTGCAAAGAAAGGCTTGGGATTTCAGTACAGACCTGACTAAATCTCCCTTCAGACTGAAAATCTTTTCCATGGGAGTACAGTTTAGATCTGAGGACAAAAATTACTAAAATGCCAGTTGCCTTATAATCTTTGTGATCATAACTATTTTGTAAGATGCCTTATGTGTGTAATATTCTCAAAGGAGAAAGAATACCCTACAAAAGTTTTAGATTCTGTGTTTGACAGATATGTCTGCTTTCCTTAGCCTCCACTTCCTCCTGAAGGAAGGTGGCAATAGTAAGATGAAAGAGGAAACTTGTAGTGAAAATTAAGCAGCTAAAATATTTGTACAGGAGATGACAGCTGTGGTCTAGACATTTACACAGAATTTAATCGCTTATCTCAGCATTCATTAAATATAGGAATTTCTCCTGGCAGACCATCTGTCCCTCAATGTACATGGTATGCAATTTTTGAAATTCTGTAGTAATGGTAGAATAAGCATTTCTAGCATGTTCTTCTGTTTTAGCAATTGCTGCATTGCATTGTGTTTATTCATTTTTCTACCACTGTACTGAGAGTTACTGCCAAACACTCGGTCTTGAACTTTCTATTATATCTTGGATATAGAACATAGTAAGTACTCAATAAACATTTTTGATGAGTAAATTATAAAGAAAATTCAGCAACAACCTATGTTATGTCATGTTTTCTCAGGATATAACTAGCATCCCTTTCTATATGAGCCAAAAAATATACCCCAGTCGGTACCATTTTCCAGTTGGGCTAGCAGAACTCTTTACAATCAATTATGGTGACTTCACGCAGGATATACAGGATAGAAAATGAGAGTGGGTGGGGATTGCTCTTTAGGGACAGGAATTAAGTTGCACTAAGTAAGCTGGGTTTTGAGTAAACTGCTGGTTTAAAAATAATGTAGTTTGGACCAAATGTTCAGGTGGAGAAAAGGAGAAAAGAAAAGTACTTTTAGGAAGGTTGGCTATATTCTATATAAAATATATTTTAAAATTCTGAGTTCCCAGACCAGAAAACTGGAGTATTGGAAGTATGCAAATTATTCATGGTTACCTAGGAAACCATTTTTTGATTGGAAGAGAGGAAATCACAGGATTGGCTAGAAATTCAAGCAGTCAAATTATAATGTGTTTATAGCGTGTTTGTTTGCCACAAACTGAGGAGCAAGCAAATTTTTTGAAAGAAGGCAACATGAAAGGAAGGGAAAAAGCTGTCTTGGGAAAGACAGAAATGTCAGATTCTTGACTGTGGAGTTTCCAAGCTGCTAGGAGTAGGGGGCCCCTGCCGTGGGCTGTGGGCACCCTTTTCTAGAAGTGGCTTCTTTTTCCTATGTGTGGTTAATGGGGGTACTTTCACATTGGTGCAGTGGGACTGTGCCCTTGGCATACTTGATTTGTCCAGGGATAGGCACCTAACAAAACTGGCCAAGTAAGGCCTTGTCTGTGTAATGTTTGGATGAAAAATGAAAGAGAGCTTAAAGCTGTGAGTGATAGAGCTGTGAGCCATCTCTGGCCACGTTTCCCATAGTGGGGAGCATGTGGTGAGAAGGAAGCAGCAACAGAGATGTGATCTGGAAAGAGTGCTGGTGTGGCTGGTTCCATCCCATGTGAAGGCCCCGCTGCCACCTGCCCCTCCCACACCTCGGCTGTCCACTCCATCCTCGATTCTGTAGTGAGTGTAATTCCCCTGATGGCTTGATGTGGGTTTCCACTACTTGAAACCAAATGAGTTTAAAGACACATGTAATTGCAGACTTCTGGCACTGCAGAGGGCAAGAAGGAAGCAGCAGCAAGCTGAAGTGAGGACCTTTAGTGAACTCTGGAGCACCTCAGAGGTGAGGCTTGGCCCACAGGCTTCGAAGGTTTCTTCTCAGTGTACGTTTTAAATGTTTGTTTTTCTCTTCGTTAGAGTAGCTAAACATTAGTGCCACCTCAAGTTCTGACTCATTCATCCCAGTGAATGTGTGTTGAATACTTACCATGGGGAGGCACTATGCTATCTGTGATGTTTATGGTAGGGAGATATACAAATGATTTAAAAAAATTTTATTGTTGAAAGTATTACAGAGGTCTCCTTTTCTTCCCTGATGACCCCTTCTACTCTACCCCTTTCCCAGCCTTCACCACACTATTGCTAAAATGATTTTTTAAAATAAACTCTTGTCTTCAAGGAGCTTATTGACTGATAAGTTGGTGCACATAGATATTTGCAATTCAACGTGAAAAGTGTCTTAGATGAGAGATGCACAGCCATGACTTCAAAGAAGAGTAGCGTCTTACCTGGCTTTCAATGCTTAGAAACGTTTCCAGATCATGATTCAGCAGAATCTTGAGAGACAAATAGGAATTAGATATGGAAAGGGCCAGGAAGTTCCAGGCAGAATGGGCTGCATGCACAAAGGTGGGGCGAAAAAGATAGGAGAGGAAGCGTAGAAGAATGGGAAGAAATGAAGCAGGAGAGGTTGGAAGGCCTTGTAGTCCCTCGTGAAAACATGGACTCATCCACTAGAACACGTGGGGAGCCAGTGAGCTAATTCAGCGGATTGCAGTTTATAAGT
>NW_005871307.1:139068-167121 GCF_000147115.1 Myotis lucifugus
CGGTGTGGAGGGCAGATTTGGGCGCCCCCCTCTGTCCCGTCCACAGCAGGGCCCATGGAGAGATTGGGGTGCCTCCATCTTAACGCTCAGGCAAGAGGCAGCAGTGAGGGTCATGGCTCTGCCCCGTCACACACAGACAGGTGCCTGTGTGGTGGCGCGTTGGGGCGCCGCAACCTGTCACAGAGCAGGGCCGATCAGGGGGTTGGGGCGCCGCACCTGTCACACACAGAGTCGCAGGGCGATCAGGGGGTTTGAGCGCTGCCCCCTGTCACGCTGATCCGGTGCCAGGAGGCCTCGAGGCTCCGCTGATCCCGGTGCTGGGAGGCATATTACCCTTTTACTATATAGGATAGAAGCCTGGGGGCCGGCTGGTTTGCCCTGAAGGGTGTCCTGGATCAGGGTGGGGGTCCCACTGGGATGCCTGGCCAGCCTGGATGAGGGGATGATGGCTGTTTGCAGCTGGTCACACACCCTTCAGGGTGGGGGTCCCCACTGGGGTGCCTGGCCAGTCTGGGTGAGGGGCTGAGGGCTGCTTTCAGGCTGGCGGTTGTTGACTGAAGCTCCCAACCGCTCCTTTTTTTTCTCTTTTTTAAATTTTATTCTGGGCCAGCTTTAACTCTGGCTCTAGCTCTGAGGCTTCCGCTGGTTTGTTTGTGTTCTATAATCGAAACAATGTATAACTCCAGCTCTGAGATCCCGGGGTTTTGTTTAGCTTCTATATTTGTTAGAATGTTTCAAACTGCCAGCTCAGAGGCCGGCAAGGCAGGCGGGGAACATTGGAGTCCTCATTCACTGCAGCAAGCAAGCCTCATGTTCGCTTCCAGCTGCCTGGCTGCCGGCCGCCATCTTGGCTGACAGTTAATTTGCATATACTCACTGATTAGCCAATGGGAAGGGTAGCGGTCGTACGCTAATTACCATGTTTCTTTTTTATTAGTGTAGATTATCTGTCTTGAAAGTGTTGGCCAGAGATAAGGTTGGTGGTGGGGAAAGGCGAAGGAGCACATCTGAGTGGTCTCAAAGAGAGGGAATGAGAGTCTGAGCTGAGACAGGAACTGGGGAGGGCGTGGTGGGAAGAAGCTGACTGATGGAAAAGATATTGGGGAGTTAAAATTCCATAGGAAAGGTGGGTCCATCTGAGGGAGTAGAACATGGAGATGGAGGAATGAATATAAGCCCCAGGGTCCTGACTTGTGTGACTATGAGGATAGTGGTTGATACTGAGATAGGAAGTAAGTAGAGGGACCAATGCTTTGGTGGGGATTACTTGGTTACTTTTGGACATCTTGAGTTTTAAGTAGGTGTGGGAACCATACCAGAGTAGCCAGTCAGCCAAGGCCACTCAAGAGTGTGAAAGGCCTTGTTGTTAGCATACCGGAATCCCAAGGCCACTCTGCGCCTAGGCTACAATACCATAAGCAGGTGCACGGCCACAGAGATCTCACGGTATGCTGTGCCCTTCTATAGCCAAATGATTGATGTCATTGTTGGCAACTAGCCTCTTTAGTGTAAATAGTATTAAAAGTATGTCTCCAAGGCTAGAGGGCTCAGACAAAGCTGGAGAGATGGAACTGAGAGCTGGTGCTGCTACGATGTAAGGCTAAGAGCTCATAGAGAGCTCAGATATAGCCACCATGTTAACCAGCTAGAGCATGCTGGGCAGGAGAGACAGAAGAAGCTGCTGAGCCAAAGAGCTCAGATGCCACTATAATGTAAGGCATTGAGTTTAAAGGCAGCGTGCGGCTGCTCAGATAATAGCTGTGGGTACAGAGATTAATGCCGTTTGAAGGAAAGATATGTATTTACCAGCCGGTGTACGGCTGCCTGTGTTATGGACTGCTGTGAAACACTGTGTTATCTGATGGCTATATGGCCACTGGCTTCTGCAATAAAGACTCATTCTTATACACCCACAACCTCTCATGGCTTCTCTGTCTAAGACCTGGCATCCAAGGAGGCCCAGCTCTAGGCAGAGGGGCTCGGACCCAACACCTGTAGCTAGTGAGTAGAGGATAAAGGAGGAACTTGGACTAAGTTCCCAACAGTTAGTACAGCAGGGTTCAAGAAGGAACCTGCCCTGGTGTAGTTGGTAAGAATTTAGAAGAATATATGGACTCAGAGCAACTCAGAGCAGCAGAGCTGTGCAGTGCTCTTGCTGTCTCCGACAGTAGGACACAATAATGTTGACCTAATGCTCATGAGAGAGAGGTGTATACTTGACAGTCAGAGCTCCTGGCATGACTGAGATGCTCAGTAAGTGTCTAGAACAGAAGAGTCAGAGGAGGGAACCTCAGGGAAGGTTTAGGGGGTGGAGTGAGTGAAGGAACTCAGAAGGGTGATGCAAGAGGTCAAGGCAGGGAAGCAGAGGTTGAGGATGAAAACCATGGAAGGTATGGTCTTGCAGAAGTGAGGTTACAGCGTGCACTCAGACCATAGACCAAGGCCACATAGATCTGGCCATTGGGAAGACTTCAGTATTGAGTTCAGTGATAGAAAATAATTTGGATAATCACATTTCTTCACATTTCCCTCCTATTATGCCTTCACTTATATTTATTCTACAAGAAGTAATTAGAGAATACTTGATTTAATGGATATATACAGAGGGTTGATGTATTAGTGAACAAAATGTCCTAACTCTGGTAACCACACCTGCCTCTTCAAAGCTGTGTGTTGGTAATTTAGTTCGGAAAAGAGCTGTAGAGAAATTTCAGTTTTCTGCCTCTTACCTGTTTTTATTTTCCCTCCCTGTGTAGTTCAGTCAAAGGAGAAGAACGACAGCTGAGATCTCTAGGCCTTCTCTGAGAAGCAGATGATTAGAGATCAGTTCACCTCCAGCACTTAAGATAAGCCTCATTAAGTTCGTGTTTAACTTAAGGAAGGATATGGCATGCAAACTAAGACCTGAAGATATGAATGGATTTTGGAATTTGAACAGCATTTCTTAAAATGGCACATAAGTGGGGGTGGGAGGGGGCCTCCTTAAAGTTGCATATAATTCTCTTTAGTTTTAGATGACAGGAAAATGCTGTGTGGAATTGCCTCCCCCAAAATCTGAGTCCACCCCTAGGAACAGAAGTGCAATGCAATACAAAGTGCACACAGTGCTTGAAATTAGACCTGGCCTCCTCTCACCTCTCAAGCCAAAAATAGCCTCCCCAAAATGAGAGAAAGAAAGCCAGGAAAGGAAGGTGTGAGGAACATACTGCAAGGA
Source organism: Myotis lucifugus (assembly GCF_000147115.1). Lineage (NCBI taxonomy): Eukaryota > Metazoa > Chordata > Mammalia > Chiroptera > Vespertilionidae > Myotis > Myotis lucifugus. The sequence goes on from NW_005871307.1 coordinate 142,283, forward strand.
AACAGAGAAGAGGTGATTATATTTAGAATGTTATTTTTTAAACATGGCTTGAATCAATGAATACCTATGCATTGAACTTCTTCATTTCAAGATTCCTACTGCAAGAGAATTTATTTAAATATGAACCCCAAATAATGTTATATCATGTCTGATACAGGAATATATCTGGCAATATTAAACAGATCAAATTCTTGAGACGACTATTCTGAATAGAAGCTATTCTTAGCATAGTTTAAGTAAAGGAGATCAATATAGATATTCAAGATGGAAAAATCCTAATAGTTCATAGAAAACTAAAATTCAAGGTCCCTTCAACCTTCAAAGCAGAGCTGTTTTAAGTGCTTCTGAGAAAACAAATGTCTTAGAGATTTGAGCTGGGGTCCCCCAAGGCAGTGGTCCAGCCTGCTCTTCCACATCTCCATGAATCCTGCCTTAGTGATAGAAGGTCTTGGTTACTGCCCTGCCCCTCAGGCAGCTTTGCTCGGCTGATGACTGGATAAAGTGGAGATCTGAAGTTGGACCCTCTAACATAGGACAATATGTATTCACTTATGTATTGTAATTATACTGTTTAACTATTTTAAATAATACTTTTACTTCAGTTTCCTGTTGGCAGTAAAAGGAGAATATTTTTTCTTCTAGCTCATGCTGTAATGTAAAAATGGCAGGCCGTGATTGTACTCATAATTACAAATTTGTTTAATTAAAAACACATTCAGTCATTTCTGGCACACTTTAAGCAGCTGTGAAAAATAGCTATGATGATCTGTTGGTATGCTGCCTTGAGTGGCTAATAATTTTAGTTAGATGGTGGTTTTAGTTCTTTATCATCAATAAATATGAAAAATAATGTTAAACAGGATTAATAAGTATAAAACTTTATATCTGTTTATCAGTTGGGCCATTGCATTATGTTTTTAAAGCCAGTGCTCCATTTTACTCCATAATAAAAACAGAGAGATTATACCTGTTAAAATATCACCTGGGTGGATTCTGTAGAAACGTGGATCCTGACAATCCATAGCAGAGGGAAAGAGAGCTTCCTCACAGGTGGTCCTTGCTCTACTGCATTTTACCTCTGAATCCAAAGTCTCTCAAACTCAGGGAGTCAAGGCTACAGAAAATTGGTCTCTATTTAAATGGTGTCCCCAAAGAAGGTCTACTCTAAACTTTTTTTTTTTTTTACTGAGGTGAAATTCCCTTGACAAATTCAACCATTTTCAAGTGAGCAATTCATTGGCATTCAGTACATTCACAATATTGTGCAACCACCACCTCTATCTGGCTATCTAGTTCCAAGACATTTTCATCCCCCCAAACCCCATACCTATTACACACTGCTCCCCACCCACCAACCCCCACCTAAAGCACCCGGCAACCACCCCTCTGTCTCTACAGATTTCCCTGTTCTGGATACTTTATATAAAATGGAATCATACAATATGTGACTTTTGTCTGGTTTCATTCACTTAGCATAATGTTTTTGAGGTTAATTTACATCTTCATTCTTTTTTATGGCTGAATGATTTTCCATTGTGTGCATATATACAATTTGTTCATTTATCTCTCAGTGGACATTTGGGTTGTTTCCACCTTTTGGCTACTATGAGTAATCCTACTACAGACGTGTGTATAAAAGTACTTACTTGAGTGTCTGTTCTCAATTATTTGGGGTATGTATGTAGGAGGAGACTTGCTGAATCATTTGGTAATTTGATGTTTAACTTTTTGAATTCCTCTCCTGATTTTTCAAGTGCTTTGTCCACATTTTCTGTTGGGGTTTTTAAAACATCACCTATTAAGTGGTGGTAGAAAAGCACGGGAGAGGAAGTGAGAAGGATACTGTATGGTAGGGAATGATGGAATTGGGATTTGCAGCCAGTGCATCTATTTGCAGGACAGTGTTTGATGAGGCTTCCATTCTGGATGGGCCCTGCATCTTTGTTTCTCAGGGTTTGAATTCAGGCCCAGAGTCTGCTCCGGAGTCTGAATACCAAAGGGATCCTGTGCTAGGCGACGGTGCTCTGAGTTCTGATTTGGAATTCAGTAAGCAGTTAGTTTGATGATGGGAGTACCAAATAGCTGCTGTCAGTATTTATGAAACAAGGAATATCAATCATTTTTAGGAGATGACACTATTTTGCTATTATCTATTGGTGTTTTAAAAATCTATTTCATGGTAAAATCATTTCCAAAATATATCAACTATTAGACATCTATTTTAAAATAGTATTTTCACTAATTTACAAAAAGCAATTGTGTTTCTTTTTTAATTTAAAAAATGTTAATAAGTTTGCTTGTGTTTTTCTTTTATTAATCAGCAATTCTGTATGGAGATATCCAATCAGGATTCCAAAATCAAAATCATGTCTGACATCATAGCACTGATTGTAACTAAGAAAACGACAACATTACAAGGAACACTAAAAGGAGAAATCTCTGAGGACGTGTAGCCCATGATAGTGAATTTGACTCTAAAACCCTGGCTCTCACAGCTAAGGCTTGACAGCATAGTGGTTACCTTTTGGGGTATCTTCCCAGCTCCCAGTGATACCTCCTTCTCTGTGAACCTGTCTTCCGATACAGAGGGAGCCGGGGCCGTGGCAGCCATTTTGTGCAGCGAGGCTTCCTGTCTACAGCTCCCCACCTCCCACCCCCTCTCCTCCAGTCTCAGCTGACCCAACAGTTGACCCATGAAGAGAATTTACAATTGAGGATGAGATTCCATCTTTCTATTGACAGAGGTACCTTTCAGATTGCACTTTGCCTTGAGCAGAGAGGCAGCGAATAGCAGTCTACAGAGAAGAGGACCAAGCAGACGTATAGAGGGGAGTAGAGATGAGAGGCCAAGACAAAGTGCAGAGGGCAGTCAAGTCCCTCATTCCTATGCTTTTCTGGGTCTGGAAGGCATGATTGGCCTCTGGGCCCCTGAAACAAGTTTCCCTCACCTATCAAGGCAGCAGGAGCAGATTTCTGTTACTTGTCCCAGGCATCCAGGAGGTACAATGGTGGCCTGTGCTGTCCCCTGAGAGCCTCTTTCTTTGGTGCCTAAGCACGTTCTTTGGCATTTAGGCACTTTCTTTGTTAGCCTCAGTGTCTACCTCAGTCAGTGATTTATTCTTCCTGGCCGTGCACTGCACAGACAGCTCACGTCGGGGAGAGAGTTCGGTGTGAGCAGACAGCCGCACAGACCAGACTGAGCAGGACCACGCCAGGCGCTGGATCCCGAGAATTCCATAGCACTCACTGATTTGAAGCAAAGCCTCTTTATCAAATCTCGCCACAGAGCTGCAGAGGAGCTGCAGGCAAGTGCACAGGGAGACAGTGTCCACGCAGCCTCTGTGCCTGCAACTCCATGACACTCCGAGGGAGTGGCAGATTCATGAGGAAGAGGAAGAATAGAGGTCCGAGCAGAAGGAGAAGCCAGGTCAGACAGTGCTGCTCAACTGTTCCTGGTTCCTAGAGAGGACTGAGGAGTTAATGTCCCGTCCTCCCTCTATCACATCCAGTTAGCTCTGTCTGATGGTGACTGAATTTACGGTGTGAGAATGAAAGTTGACCCTCCTTCAGGGCACTGTTCACTTGGCTCCAGCGCACACTAGGTGTTTATTCTCCGAGGCCATTACACCTTGAAGACCAGAGGCAGCTGATGTACAGCATCTCTCCCAAGGAGACCCAGCCTCTGAGTGACAGAGCAGCAGTCTGGGCCCAGGATGGGTCTCTATTGAATCACCCTTGCTTCCAGCAGACGGCTTTAATCATTTGTGGCCTCTTGGTGTCTTTATAGAGACCTAACTTGAAAGCTCTGTATTAGTTTGCTAGGACTGCCATAATAAATACCACAGAACTGGGGGCTTAAACAACAGAATTTCATTGTCTCACAGCTCTGGAGGCTGGAAGTCTTAGATCAAAATATCGGCAGGTTTGGTTTCTCCTGAGGCCTCTCTCCTTGGCTTACAGATGGCTGTCTTCTTCCCATCTCTTCACCTGCTCTTTCCTCTATATGTGCTGTACCCTAATCTTCTCCTCTTATAAGGACACTCGTCATATTGAATTAGGGACCACCCATGCGGCCTATTTACTTAATTACCTCTGTAAAAGCCCTATCTTCAATAACAGCCAAATTCTGAGGTACTAGGGGGGACTTCAACATACGAACTGGGTTCGGGCGGCAGGGCGGGGTGCATTCACCCCACAAGAGCTTCCTCTAGGAACCTTAATGAGTAGCTCTCCATGTCAGTCCTAGTGTGATGTCTAAGGTGGGCAGCGAACTCAAGGAACACCCTTTTGGAAGAGTGACTTCTGCCTGGGTCTGCTGTGCCATATACAGGGAGCTGGTGTCGTTTTGTCATTCTAATACAGGACTCTGAAATAATAATATGCTTTTCTCTTTTGAGTTTCACTGAAAAGAGCTACTTCAGGGACCGAAGGCTTCCTGAGGGGATATATAAACTGGTAGGGGAGACATAAAACCACCCCAGTCTTCTCAGAGGGGGCCTCACTGAGAACTGAGCTCTCTCAAATTGGGTGCCTCACTAGCACCCAGGAAGCTTGTCCCATGCCTCTGTTATATGCTCCTTGTGCAGGGATCAGCCATTATGGTGCCTGGACACCTCATGGTACCGTCTCCACTTGCTCCTAAACACTCCTTTTCTGTTTGTGGCATGTCCTGTTTCCTCAGGAGAGAGGATCTGATTGGTCCACAGAGTTACCACCAGCAGGGGCCTCTGTGGGTGGGGCAGAGTTCAGGTTACCCATTGGTGGTCCAGTCATCAGAGGCCTGCTGATAGGATCAAGCAGCCTGGTCATGGAGAATTATACAGGGGTTATGAGGGCAGCAGGCACTCGAAGGCCTGCCCTAATAGCACTCATAACTTGGGCAGCTTATGTAGCCTGTCCACTGTGAGATAAATCTACTGCTTATGATATCATGTGATTTCGGGAATATGAGGAATCTAAAGAACAAAATAAATGAACAAAGTAGAAAGAGACTTAAGATGCAGAGAACAGACTGATGGTTGCTGGGGATGGGTAGGGTGGGGAGAAAGGGTTGAGGCAGTGGGTGAAAAAGATGAAGGGATTAAGAAATACAAATTGGTAGGATATAAAGTACAGCACAGGGAATATAGTCAGTATGGTGCCAGATGGGTACTGTATTTATCAGGGTGATCACTTCTTAAGTTATATAGATGTCTAACTACTATGCTGTACATCTGAAACTAAAATAATATTGAATGTCAACTATAATCCTATATAATAAAAGAGAAACATGTAAATTGACCGTCCCTCTGCTATGCTCACCAGCCAATCAGGAGTGAGTATGCAAATTAACCCAACAAAGATGGTGGGTTAATTTGCATACACAGGTGCCAGGCGGAGAGCAGAGCAGGAGAGCTGGCAGAGAGTGGAACAGCTTGGGGGACTTGGCTCCCCAAACTGCCAGACGGAGAGCAGAGAGGGAGAGCTGTTGGCTTGGAGGACTTGGCAGAGTGGGAGGCTGTGGGATGGAGACAGAGCAGGAAGGGAAAACCAAGAGTGCAGGGAGCACCAGGAATTCTGGGAATAGTAGTTCTGATGGCAGCCCCAGGACCCGAAGCGGAAGCCCAGAGCTTGGGGAGTACCAGGAATGCTGGGAATCATAGTTCTGGTGGCAGACGGATCTCCTAGACACTAGAGCAGTGATGGTGAACCTATGACACACGTGTCAGAGGTGACACGCGAATTCATTTTTTTGGTTGATTTTTCTTTGTTAAATGGCATTTAAATATATAAAATAAATATCAAAAATATGTCTTTGTTTTACTATGGTTGCAAATATCAAAAAATTTCTATATGTGACACGGCACCAGAGTTAAGTTAGGGTTTTTCAAAATGCTGACACGCCGAGCTCAAAAGGTTCGCCATCACTGTCCTAGACACTAGAGCAAAGTGAGCCTGGAGCAAGTTACTGTTGTGGTGGGGGATGGAGGGAAAGCAAAGGTGAGAGACATAAGTAAAATCAGAGTGTCTAGCAAAAAATTAAAGGGAATATATCCTAAAACTTCCAGGAAATCTCTACCAATGAAGCAAAAAAAAAAGCCTCTATTATTCTGTGAGCAACAAACCAAACTGGGTTAGGGGTCTCAGACAATTTGTTCATATGATTGCAAAGACAGACAGAAGCTCTCAGATTGGAGAGGGCTCCCCTGAGGGCTCCCAGATTGGAGAGGGTGCAGGTCAGTCTGAGGGACCCACCCCCAGTGCACGAATCTTCGTGCACCGGGCCCCTAGTTGAAATATAAAATTTTAAAAAGGTAAACCTAATTAAGAAATTTCTCTGAGATGCATGTACAATTAAATTGATTAGTAGAGTTGAAAGAGACCTGCATACTAACCCCATCTTTTCTCTCATTTGGACAATTCAGTGAGCTTCTTTGAGCCACTGGTTCATCATTTAAAAAGTGGTATAATAACCTTACTTTAAAAGTAGTATTTTAAGTCTAAAATGAGATGAAGTTCTTACAAGTACATCCAGATATTTTATAGCAAGGTGGTTGAATTGTAACATGTGTTTCTCCAGCCTTCTGCTTGGCTGCCCATGCTTTCCCAGTGTCCACCACTATGCCTTTGTATTCCATATCCTGTCATAGAAGTTATCATGATGGTCTCAGTGATTATTTGAAATTTGCCGGTGAGATGTTGTTATGTTTATAACCTGCACTTAAAGGACTCCTGAAGATTTGAGCTCATCTGGGAATCATGTTAGATACTAGTATATGCAGAATATTTTGGGGAGTTTTCAGGAATGAGAAGTAGATTCTTGCTTAAGTAGAGGAACATGAACAAATGACCTTTGGGAAATTCTGTGGTGCCTGGAAAGGCCAGATTTTATTGGGAATTGGAGAATTAGACCTCCCTCTCTTCGTTAATCAACATTTGGTTCTTTATTTGCATATGGCCCAGTGAGAACGGTGCCAATGCAGAACCAGTCTTTCACTCACCATTAAAGATAGGTCAGTGAGAACAGTGCTATTGAAGGTCTTCCTTCAGAACCAGTCTGTCACTCACCATTAAAGATGTGATCAGGGCCCTGCACTGGGTGTCTGTGCTGCCAGTCTGCAGCACCAGGTCCTGGGCACCTGGCTAAAACACAGGTGTCTTTGAAGGGCCACCTGCTTTCTTCCCCTTGCTTCAAAGCTTAACTATCCAAGGGTCACACACTTACCCTAAGGTAAGTTGTCTCTTTAATCCACTCTCAACTCATCTGGTGGGTTTCTGAATAATTTTTTAAAAAATCATGCTCCATTTTGCTAATATCGATTTCAGTATTAGACAAAGTTTTTAAAGGTTGTATCCCCAAGATAATGTTTAACTTTTTCAGGAGTGTGTGTCTTCTTCCAAGTCTCTTTTTTCTGTAATCCCATGTGGACTCTCTTCTTAAGTGTGTGTGTTGTGGGTTTGGGGGGCAGACACACAGGTTATTGAATTCCTGTTCTCTAATAGGTACTATAGGGTGTACTGGTATACTGGGAGGACTGTATAAGGTACTGTACTATGTAGTGGTACAGTGGGAGGACTGTATGAGGTACTATACTGTGTACGACATAACTTCTACAACAGGACATGGAATACAAAGGCATAGTGGCACACTGGGAACGCATGGGCAGCCAATATACAGTGGAGGACTATATGAGGTACTATATGAGACTCAGATACTCTAATTTGCTGGCCTAATGTCACACAGCTACTAAGTGGTTGTTACAGGATCTAAAGTAGACACAGCAGCTCTACTTTACTTCACATCATGCAGAACAACCAGATTACATCTGGGAGTTGACCATCCCCCTTAGTTGAAGCACAGGAATCTTATTCTGCAGGTCAGTGTACTAGACTGGGGCCTGGCTTGCTTACAGAGCTCACTAACTCACAGCAGAGGGTTCAGGACAAAGTCCCCACTGCCCTGCTCCCAGCACAGGCTGGAAACTGGCCAACTTCTCTCCTATTGGGAAGAGTACTGTGAGGAGAATAAACAGCTGTTTTGGAAGATGGTCCTCATTTTCAGAACCCCATTCAATCTCCCTTGGTGCTCTTCGTGCAGTAACCTGCTGTCACCGTCACAGAGGGGAGGGGCACCAACCAACTGTGTTTAACAGGCATCTCCGTACTCTGAGCTGCCCACTGTTGTGTATGTCAGCAGTGCTAAGGACAGAACACTCCCGGACTCAGGATTAACCTCAGCCCAGGGAACTAAAGTAGGAAATGCCTGCTTATCCAAACTGGTTATCTGTGAGTTACCACACAAATAACTTGGGCTACCAGGTACCAAAGAGTTCAATACAGAGTCTACCAGGCAGCCTTCACGGGGCAACTCAGGGATCACTTTCCTTAGGAAACCTTCCTGCTGCCCTGTCTTCCAAGTAGAGTTGTTCAGCTTTGGTGCTCACTGTGCCTATATGTATATCATCAAAAAGCCACTAACAATTTAATGCACTTAGTGTTTTCCTGTCTCTCCCACTAGACCAGTGGTTCTCAACCTTCCTAATGTCTCGACCCTTTAATACAGTTCCTCATATTGTGGTGACCCCCAACCATAAAATTATTTTCGTTGCTACTTCATAACTGTAATTTTGCTACTGTTATGAATTGTAATGTAAATATCTGATATGCAGGATATATTTAGGTGACCCCTGTGAAAGGGTTGTTCAACCCCCAAAGGGGTCATGACCCACAGGTTGAGAACTGCTGCACTAGACTATACACTCAAGATAGGAATTTTGTCTTACTGATCTGTTTTTCTCATGCTTACCACAATGACTGGGCAATTAATAAATATTCACTGAATGAGTAAGTTCTCCTTAGGCAGACTGATACTACTACTACTACTACTACTACTACTACTACTACTACATATGTGTATGTGTATGTATATACAGTTTATAACACATACATACATGTTAGTATACATGCATATAATACATATTTTAGACACCTGTAGCTTATTATTTGGAGGGGACACGTTTATTACTATAGAACACAAGCTGTACAACCGATGCATAGTGCTCTTCTGGATACTGTAAATCTCCAATGTGTCCTTTTTTTTTTAAGTCACTTGTCCATTGTTTAAGCATTCTGATCGTTTGGATTAAGGACTAATTAATGATGTTTTACTCCAAGATAAAATTGTTACACTGAAAAAACATATTCTCTAGTTAGAACCTTTTGGACTGTCTTAAGATATTTTCCCCCATTTAAAGTAGCAGTTGAGAGTTGACATTATAGCATATTACATATGCTATATGTAATATACTATAATGTCCGTGCTTGTAGAATCTATCCTAACACTCAGGAAGAAGAATGGAAAAGGATTTTTAAATGTAAAAAAATAAACCTGGAACTTCCTTCTGTTCACCTCACTCCACCTTCTGTTGCAGACCTTGGATGCCTGGTCTCCAGGGTAGAGGAGAGTCGTTTGCACAGCTGTAAACAACTTGCAGACAAATTTGAAATGCATTGTGCTAGGTTAGAAGCTGACCGTTTCAGAGTCCAGTGTGCTAGCAGGGCAGGCACAGACAGGTGGTGCCTGTGAGTGAACTCACTGTGTGCATCAGGTCCTCCTCAGTACCACCTATGTCTTCAAAGATCCCTCTGCGTCCTCATGATACTCCAGCACCTGGCAGCCTTGAGGAGTGTATTCGCTCTGTCTCTGCTTGGGTCTGTCCCTGAAGGGAACATATGGCATCTTGACATGAACATGGCCTCATCCTAGAGAGATGGGATTGAATGAAATCACATTAAGGGTTTGGAGCTTGAGCTTTAGGAAGAAGCTTGATTAGTATCTTTTAATAGAAATATATTTTTTATATTTATATAACTAAGGAAATAAATAGCACCGCTGTAAGAAAAAACTCTTAATTCCTTTATGATCTGTCTTCACAAATAGAAAAATATTTTTTTTTCCGGGAGGAGGGAGTAGATGTATGTGGGTGAGACAAGGAAAGGAAATAATAATCTAGCTTTGATCTAAACTCCTTGCTATAGCATTCCCTCTGAAAATGGTTTCTATCAATGAGCTACCACAGGCACCGAGGAGTAATTACCTTACACGTGTTTCACTCTGAGCTGTGACTAGAAACAAATACAAGAAGGAGAAATCTCCAATAGGAGCTGAAATGCAGGGCTCTGGGGTGTTAAGTGTGGAGGCTTGCCCCGGGCAGTGACCTTCAGGACATTGACATGCCCTGTTCACTTACTCAGTGAACATCTCCCAGCTGTTGGGGCAGCGTTGATGACAGCAGCAGTGTGTTAGATAACTTGCATGGGCTGCCCTTATAGACAAGGATAAAGCGGCCAGCTGACTCTCATTAAAGCATGACCTTGAGTTCAGAGGTGCACTGGCAGACGAGAGGGATTTGGGCTACTACACCTACATCTTCTCACCAGTGTTCCCTGGGGTTGGGAGCCAGTTTCAGCATGGACTTATTGGTACACAGTCTCTAGCTGGGCTTTATTAGTCCAAGATGACACACAGGAGCCTGGAAAAGGGAATAAAAGACTTAGAATAATTCTACCAGTGAAAGAAAAACGTAAGAAGAGGCTAGGGTCAAGTACATGGTGGGATGATTGAGAAGAGGTCCCTGACCCAAAGTGCTTGCTGGGATATTTAATGAACCCATGAGGAAGTTTCCAAACTCTTAAGAATATACAATGAAAACACCTGCATGCCAAGAAGCAGAAATGTTTATTCTGAGGACCATCCTACTGTGGGGCAATGCTCAAACAGAGGTTACCTGATTTGTAAGACAGGGTCCCTCCAAAACGGGATCACCATTTAGACACACTTGAGCCTGCTCCTTCCTTCCTTGAGAGGTGCTAGTCATGGGCATTGGTTTCCTTTTAGCTTGTCTTCAAATAGCTGAAAGAATGTCCGCCTTTCTATGCATGTGATCAAAGCCACTCAGCAGCTTAGCCACATGATTCCCTTCAAGGCATTCTTGGGAAGTGATGCTCTCCCCAGAGAAAAGCTTGCAGGCTCCAAAGTTTGATCTACCAGTTTTAAACTCAGTACCAATGGCTTGCTTATCTCACTATGTTTCTACTCCCAGTAGGTAATACACATTTACAGGTGTGTGTTTTTTTAAATTCTCCCTTTGCAAAGGATTGAGAGAAGTTAGAATGAGTGGCAGGTTTATTATATTGATTGTTCTTTGAATATGTTTACAAATGGGAATAGCTACAAACTCAGGATCATTGAGGATTCACCTTAATGTAACTTAGAAAATAGACTAAACAAACTTCCATTGTTGACTCAGATCTTATGATTCTGAAGAAGTGATATTTCAGCACAGCATAGAACCTTACAGAAAATCTTTGCATTAAAAAATGACTAACTGACTTGGATAAGATATCCTCCCCACCTTCAAGGATGCTTAAATTCTTCCTAGATTATCCCATAAGCCCTTCCCATCAGTAAATGTTAGCAACCTCTGAAACAGTAAATGATAGTAATCTGCCTCTGGTGTAATAACCAGGACCTGACAAGAAAGACAAATACCAAATGATTTCACTTACCTGTGGAACCTAAAAAACAAAATAAACAATAAACAAAACAGAAACAAACTCATAGATGCAGAGAACAAACTAATGATTGCTAGGTGGGAGAGGTGTTGGGGGGCTGGGACTAAGAAATACAAATTGGTAGTTACAAAATAGTCATGGGGATGTAAAGTACAGTGTAGAGAATACCATTCGTGTGTAGAAAACAACACAATAGTGAATAAATAACAACACAAGAATAAACTCTGTTTTGTGTACTCACAACTGTAAACCTACCTTTGCCCCACCCTGCATAGTCAGTAATCTATAATAATCTATAATAATAAATGCATAATATGTTAAATAGACTGGACAGCCGGACGACATTTCCGACGTCCTTCCAGACGAAGCCGTGGGGGCCAAGGCAGAGGCGGTTAGGGGCAGTCAAGCGAGCAGTTAGGGGCGATGAGGCAGGCAGGCAGAGTGGTTAGGGGCAATGAGGCAGGCAGGCAGAGTGGTTAGGGGTGATCAGGCAGGCAGGCAGAGTGGTTAGGAGCTATTAGGCAGGCAGGCAAAGTGGTTAGGGGCGATCAGGCAGGCAGGTGAGCAGTTAGGGGTGATCAGGCAGGCAGGCAGAGGGGTTAGGGGTGATCAGACAGGCAAGCAGAGGGGTTAGGGGCAATCAGGCAGGCAGGCTAATGGTTAGGAGCCAGTGGTCCCAGATTTTGAGAAGGTGCAGGCCAGGCTGAGGGACCACTCCTCCGCCCCCCGCCCCCACCCCCCCCCCACCATGCATGAATTTCTTGCACTGGGCCTCTAGTAATGCAATAACTATGTTATGGTGCTAAGTGGATAATAGACTTATTGGGGGGGATCACTTGGTAAGTTATGTAAATGTCTAACCATTATGCTGTACACCTGAAACTAATATAATATTGATATCAACTGTAATTGAAAATTTTTAAAAATAAAATCGGGGATGCACTAGAGTGCCTGTAGCTGCTTGCAAGGAGAATTAAAACAGCCAGAATGTGTTGTAAGTACCTAAAGAGGAATTTGGCCAAGGCTCTGGGCCAATGTGCCTGTTGTTATTTTAGATTTATTCAATTAGAGTCACAAACAAAGTAAATTGAGCTGTGTGGCTGATCTGAATATTAGCTTGGAAGAGAATAAAGAGATTAACAGACCCAGAGGGATCAGGGAAGAAGAGTGCCAGGCTCCTCCCTCTGCCCCCACACTCAGGTCAGGCTCTACAGATGCATTTAGGAAGGACAAGTCCACAGCAGAAGAGCATTTTGTTCGGTGCCATGGAGTCATTTTCCTGCTTTACTATCCTGTGAAATTTCCTCCGTGAGTGTGAACTGCAGCAGAAGTAAAGCTGATGTGTGTGGAAGCTTCAAGTTGAAGAAGAGGGCCTAACAGGGTGGGGGCAGGGCGGGGAGTCTGGGGGGTGGGTCCAGTTCAGTTGTGTTGCTGTCTGAGCAATTGTGTTGTCTAGCTCAGTCAGCTGCATTCAATTGACCTGGTACTTCAAATAATTGACACGTGTGAAATATTAAAATTAATTGCACAGGCCTCATATGTTTCCTTAGGCAGTAGGATAAATAAACCATGCATTTCAATGAAGAAGCTTTCCAGCTCTATTATTTTTAGTGCCTTGTGGTGATTGGTTGTCTCACACTTCATTGGGAGTGAGGCATTTTCCCCTGGTTTTTACTCAGGGTTTAATGGGGGGTGCAGGTATAGGGTGATGCAAGGAGACCATCCTGCTCTCAGGCTTCAGTTGGTATGTTCAAATATAAGTCTTTCATGGTTTGGCAGATTGATATGAGGAAGATGAGTTTTCTAGTAGAATAGGAAGCTGGAACTGAGGACAGAGAAGAAGCAGTAGGGAAACCCATGATGAGAATGGTAAGGTTTTCTTGGGGGTTCCTTATTGCCCTTAATTATGACTTTTTAATGTCATTCCTTTTTTTTCAAGTTTGAGAATCATTTATTTTTAGCAATATTTTACAAAGCACCGCAGTCATAGTCTTTTTTTACATCCCGGTGACTATTGTTATAACTGGCAATGTGTACATTTTAATCCTTTCCCTTTTTTCACCCATCTCCCCACCCCGCTCCCATCTGGCAACCATCAATTTGTTCTCTGCATCTATGAGTCTATTTGTTTCGTTTGCCAACTTATTTTGTTTTTCAGATTCCACATATAAGTGAAATCATATGGTATTTGTCTTTGTATGTTTCTTTTACTTAGCATAATACATTCTAGGTCCATCTATGTGTTGCAAATGGCAAGGTTTCATTCTTGTTTATGGCTGAGTAATATTTTGCTGTATATATGTGCCATATCTTCTTTATCCATTTATCTATTGATGGACACTTAGGTTATTTCCATATATTGGCTGTTGTAAATAACACTGCAATGAATTTAGGGGTGCATATATCTTTTCAAATTAGTGTTTTGGATTTCTTTGGATAAATACCCAGAAGTGGAATTGCTGGATCATATAGTAGTTCTATTTTTAATTTTTTGAGGAACCTCCATACTGCACCAATCTGTATTCCCACGAACAGTGCACAAGGGCTCCCTTTTCTCCACAATTTCACCAACACTTATTGTTTGTTGATTTATTGATGGTAGCCATTCTGAGAGGTGTGAGGTGATATTCTGCCCATTCTTTCTTATTAAATTGTGTTTTCTTTTTGTGTAGTTTTTTTTTGTGTTAAGTTGTATCCTTACATATTTTGGGTTTTAATCCCTTATCAGATATATCATTGGCAAATATGTTCTTCCATTCTGTAGGTTGTCTTTTCACTTTGTCGATGGTTTTCTTTGATGTGTAAAAAAATCTTCAGTTTGATTTGGTCCCATTTATCTATCTATTTATTTTGTTTCCTTTATCTGAGGAGACATATAAAAAAAACATTGCTAAGAGTGATGTCAAAGAGTACTAACTATCATTTATTCTAGTTTTATGCTTTTGGATCATACATGTAAGTCTTTAATCCATTTTGAGTTTATTCTTATATATGATGTAAGAAGTGGTCTAATTTTATTCTTTTGAATATATCTACCCATTTTCACTGACACCATTTATTGAAGACTCTAGAGGTCTGGTGCACAAATTCATGCACCAGTTGGGTTCCTCGGCCTGGCCCGCAGGATCGGGCAGAAACTGGCTCTCTGACATCCCCCGAGGGGTCCCGGATTGCGAGAGGGCACAGGCCAGGCTGAGTGACCCCACTGATGCACAATCAAGGCCAGGGAGGGACGCGGAAGGTTGGCCAGCCGGGGAGGGACCATGGCAGGGATCCAGGGCAAGTCCAGTCCCTTTCACTCAGTCCCGATCGGCCAGACCCCAGCAGCATGCTAACTTACCGGTTGGAGCATCTGCCCTCTGGTGGTCAATGCACATCATAGCGACTAGTCGACCAGTCGACTGTCTGCCCCCTGTTGGTCAATGCACGGCATAGTGAGCAGTTGAGCAGCCTTAGCATATCATTAGCATATTATGCTTTGATTGGTTGAATGGATGACTAGACTGGACACTTAGCATATTAGGCTTTTATTATATAGGATAGTCTTTGCTCCATTGTATATTCTTGCCTCGTTTGTCATAGATTGACCATGTAAGTGTGGGTTTAGTTCTGGGTTCTCTCTTCTGTTCCATTAATCTATGTGTCTGGTTTTTGTTTGTTTGTTGTTTGTTTTTAAATAGATTTTATTGATTTCAGAGAGGAAGGGAGAGGGAGAGAGAGATAGAAACATCAATAATGAGAGAGAATCATCAGTGGGCTGTCTCTTGCATCCCCCCTACTGGGGATCGAGTCTGAAACCCCAGCATGTCCCCTGACCAGTAATCAAACCAGGACTTCCTGGTTCATAGGTTGACACTCAACCACTGAGCCACACCAGTAGGTCTTTGTGTCTGTTTTTATGCCAGAACCATTCTGTTTTGAATACTATAGCCTTGTAGTATAGTGTGATTTCAGGTAGCATAATACCTCCAACTTTGTTCTTATTTCTCAAGAATGCTTTGACTCTTCAGGGTCTTTTATGGTTTCATATAAATTTTAGGATTATTTGTTTTAATTCTGTCAAAAGTGTCATTGGTATTTTGATAGGGATTGTATTGAATCTGCTGATTGCTTTGTATAGAATGAGCATTTTAACAATGTTAATTCTCCTTATACATGAGCACAGTATATTAGTATCCTCTTCAGTTTCTTTTTTCATTGTTTTGCAGTTTTCTAAGTATATGTCTTTTCCCTTCTTGGTTAAATTTATTCCTAAGTATTTTACTTTTTTAACATAATTGTAAATGGGACTGTTTTCTTAATTTCTCTTTATGATAGTCTGTTAATATATAAAGGTGCAACTGATTTATGAATATTAATTTGTATCCTGCTATTTGACTGAATTCATTTATTAGTTCTAATAGCATTTTGGTGGATTTTTCAGGGCTCTCTATATACATTATCATGTCATCTGCAAATATTGATAGTTTTACTTCTTCCTTTCCAATTTGGATGCCTTTTATTCTTTTTCTTATTGGCTGTAGCTAGAGCTTCCAATTCTAAGTTAAATAAAAGTGATAAAAGTGGACATTCTTGTCTTTTTCCTGATCTTAAATAGAAAGCTTTTAGCTCTTCACCATTGAGTATGATGTTAGCTGTGGATTTGTTATAGATGACCTTTATTATGTTGTTATGTTCCCTCTATTCCCACTTTGCTCAGAATTTTAATCATAAATGGATGTTGTATATGGTCAAATGCTTTTCCTATATTTATTAATATTACTAGAGGCCCAGTGCATGAAATTGGTGCACGGGTAGGATCCCTAGGCCTGGCCGGCGATCAGGGCCAATCGGAGCCTTCCTTCCCCCACTGCCAGCTGCCAGCTGGGGCCTTACTTTGTTCCACACTGCCCCCTGGTGGTCAGTGCATGTCATAGCGAGCAGTTGAACTCGCAGTCAGTCGAACTCCCTCGGGGACAATTTGCATATTAGCCTTTTATTATATAGGACTAGAGGCCCGGTGCACAAAATTCATGCACAGGGGTTGTGTGTCCCTCAGCCCAGCCTACACCCTCTCCTTTAGGCCTGGGACCAGTGGGATCAGGCCTAAATGGGCAGTTGGACATCCCTCTCACAATCCGGGACTGCTGGCACCCAACTGCTCACCTGCCTGCCTGCCTGATTGCCCCTAACCGCTTCTGCCTGCCAGCCTGATCACCCCCAACCACTCCCCTGCCAGCCTGATCGACGCCTAACTGCTCCCCTGCCGGCCTGGTCACTCCTAACTGCCCTCCCTTGCCAGCCTGGTCACGCCTAACTGTCCTCCCCTGCTGGCCTGGTCACCCCAACTGCCCTCCCCTGCAGGCCTGATCGCCCATAATTGCCCTCCCCTGCAGACCATCTTGTGGCGGCCATCTTGTGTCCACATGGGAGAGCCATCTTGTGTGTTGGAGTGATGGTCAATTTGCATATTACTCTTTTATTGGATAGGATAATATGGTATTTATTCTTTGTTGTGTTTATGTGGTGTATCACATTAATTTATTTGTGGATATTGAATCAGTCTTGCACCTGGGAATAAATCACACTTGATCATGATGTATGATTGTTTTTTAATGTATTGCTGAATTCAGTTTGTTAATATTTTGTTGAGGATTTTTGCATCTATGTCCTTAAAGAAAATTGGCCTATAACTGTTTTTGTTGTGTGTTTGATTGGTTTTTGGTTTCAGGGTAATTCTGGCCTCATAAATTGAGTTTGGGAGCTTTCCCACCTCTTCAATTTTCTGGAATAGTTTGAGAAGGATAGGTGTTATAGGTGTTAATTCTCCTTTGAATGTTTGCTAAAATTCACATCTGAAGCCATCTGGTTTAGGGCTTTTGTTTGTTGGGAGCTTTTTGATTACTTAATTAATTATTGGTCTGTTCAGATTTTCTGTTTCTTTCTAATTCAGCCTTGGAAGAATTTATATTTCTAGGAATTTATTAATTTCTTCCAGGTTGTGTAATTTGGTGGCATATAATTTTTTGTAGTGTTTCCTTAGATTCATATGTATTTCTGTGGTGTCAGTTGATACTTTTCTTTCATTTCTGGTTTTTATATTTGGGTCCTCTATTTTTCTTGATGAGTCTGGTTAAAACTTTATCAATTTTGTTTATCCTCTGAAAGAACCAGCTGTTGGTTTCACTCTGATGTTTATTGTTTCTTTTCTTCTAAACAGTTTGGGTTTTGTTCTTCCTTTTCTTGTTCGTTTAGGTATAAGTTTAGATTGTTTGAAACTTTTCTTGGGGTAAGCCTGTATTGCTGTAAATTTCCCTCTTAGATTGCTGTGGCAGTGTCCTATATGTTTTGGTTCATTATGTTATTTTCATTTGTCTCAACGTACCTTTTGATTTTTTCCTTCATCTCATTGTTTACCATTAATTGTTTAGTAGCATGTTATTTAGCTTCCATGTGTTTGTGTTTTTTAATTATCTTGTATCAGATTTCATACAGTTATGATCAGAGAAAGTGCTTGATATGATTTTGATCTTCTTGAACGTACTGAGATTTGTTTTGTGGCCCACTAAATAGTTTATCCTGGGAAGTGTTCCGCGTGCACTTGAAAAAAAAATGTATATTCTGCTGCTTTGGAGTTAAAAGTCCTAAAAATATCTATTAAATCCATCTTATCTAATGTGTTACTTAAGGCCACTGTTTTCTTCTTGATTTTCTTTCTGGCTTATCTACCCACTGATGTCAAGGAGGTGTTCAAGTACCTTACTGACACTCTGTTACTGTTCATCTCTCCCTTTATATTCACCAATATTTGCTTAATATATTTAGGTATTCCTAAATTGAGTGCATAGATGTGTACAAGAATTATGTCCTCTTGTTGGATTGATCCTGTTGTCATTATGAAATGCCCATTGTGTTTTGTTTTAAAGTCTATTTTACCTGGTATAAGTATTTCATTGCCGTTTGCAAGAAGCATCTTGCATTCCTTAATTTCCATGTCTTGTGTGTCTTTTGAACTACAGTCGGTCTCTTGTAAGCAGCCTGTGTATGGGTCCTTTTTTCTTTATATTCATTCAACCACCCTATGTCTTCTGATTAGAACATTTAGTCCATTTACATTTAAAGCAGTTACTGATATGTATGTAGTTATTGCCATTTTATTCATTGTTTTCTGATTGTTTTGTAGTTTTTTCTGTTTTTTTTTTAATTGTCTTGCTTTTTAAAAACTATATGTACTTATTGATTTTAGAGAGAGAAGATGGGAGAAGGAGAGGGGAAGGGAGAGGGAGAGAGAGAGAGAGAGAGATCTATGTGAGAGGAAACATTGATCGATTGTCTCCATATGCACCCCAACCAAGGTGACCAGGGATCAAACCTGTAACCTGGGTTGCCAGAATCAAACCAGCAACCTTTCTGTGCACAGGAGGATGCCCAACCAACTGAGCCACACCTGTCAGGGCTTACTTTCTTTTCTTATATGTTGATGACTTATTATTGTTGTGTTTGAATTCCTTCCTTTTTGTTTATTGTATAACTAGAGGCCCGGTGCATGAAAATTCATGCACTGGAGGGGGGTCCCTCAGCCTGGCCTGCCCCCTCTCACAGTCCGGGAGCCCTCAGGGGTGGGAGTCCACCCGGTGATCAAGGGAAGGCGATGCCCCCATCACACCTCTGCTGCTGCCACTGCCGGCAGCGCAAGCCTCGGCCGGCCCTGGTTACCTGAGCCTCAGGCAGCCCTGGGCAGCTGGGCAGCCACCATCCAAGGCTTGCCTGTGCCTCGGGCCAGCCCTGGACAGCTGGGGGGCTGAGGGGACTGGGAGACTCCGAAGGCAGGCGTGTGGCAAGGCCTGCCACCCCGGTGGGGCTGAGGGGACTGGGCACTGCCATCTTGTGGCTGTGGGCACTGCCATCTTTGAGGGCGGGGCAGTCAATGAGCATATTCCCTCTTTATTGCCTGTGGGTGCTGCCATCTTTGAGGGCAGGGCAGTCAATTAGCATATTCCCTCCTTATTGGCTGTGGGCACCGCTATCTTTGAGGGCGGGGCAGTCAATTCGCATATCCCCTCCTTATTGGCTGTGGGTGCTGCCATCTTTGAGGGCGGGGCAGTCAATTCGAATATCCCCTCCTTATTGGCTGTGGGTGCCGCCATTTTTGAAGGCATGACAGTCAATGAGCATATTCCCTCCTTATTGCCTGTGGGTGCTGCCATCTTTGAGGGTGTGGCAGTCAATTAGCATATTCCCTCCTCGTTGGCTGTGGGCACTGCCATATTTGAGATGGTGTAGGGTCAATTAGCATATTCCCACTTTATTAGATAGGATGTTTTTAGGTTTTTGATTTGTGGTTACTGTGTGCTTCCTATATACCAAACTATGTTTATAGTACTCTATTTTAAGTTGATGATCACGTAAGTTCAAACACATTATGAAATCACTACAGTTTTTACTCACCTCCTCCATGTTTATGTTTGTGTGTGTGTGTGTGTGTGTATTTGTATTCCTTAATTTACTGTTGTAATTATACATGATCCTCCTACATTTCCCTTTTAACCTTCGTACTAGCTTTATAGTTGGTTGATCCACTGTTTTAATATGTATTTGCCTTTGTCAGTGAGAATATTTTTCAAATATTTCCTATATTTTCTTATTCATGTTTTTGAGTCTTTTATTCTTAAATAAATCCCATCTGTGCCTGCCTGCTGGGCGCAGGGAGGACTCAAAAGGAACAGTACTGTGTGCCAGCACGTCCCTCCCCATATGTGTCCCTGTTGCCTTACAATCCACTGCCCCTGCGCTGGGCCTCAGAGTGAGGGAGTCTATGAGCAGGTGCTTCTGTGTGCAGGCTTTGCAAGACCTGTGGCATCTAGGTCTCCCGCAGCCTTTTTCCTTACTCAGCCGCAGGCCCCGCTGGTTTTCATGATCTGATGTTGTGGGGAATCCTGTTCCCAGCACTAGACTGGGCCGAGGAGCCCAGTGTGGGGCGGACCTCTCACTCTTCAGGGTTTTATTTGAAGCCAACTCATTCCTTGTGTTTCTTAACTGTCATGTTGTGTGTGGGGGACCTGCCTGTTCTATATCTCCACCCCTTCTACCAGTCTCCACCTGGCCTCTTCTTTATATCCTTAGTTATAGGAATTCTCTTCAGCTAGTCTGCATGTGGTTCTCACTGATGGTTGCTCTGTAATTGCATTGAAATTTTGGTATAGTTTCGGGGAGAGGCAGACAAAGCGTTTACCTACTCTGCCATCTTGACTGGAAGCCTAATGCCCTTCTGTTTTTTTTCTAATGTTATTTTTATTCCCATGACCCTCACTGTGTTTAGAGTATGTCTAATGCTGCCCTTCATATCAAGGCAATGAGAATTATGTTAGGGAAGAACACATCTAGGCTGCAGTGCCTCTGCCACTAAGTAGTTGTGGACCTTGGACCAGTCATTTTTCTCTGCGAACCAACTCCCTGGCTGTGAAATGAGGGAGTGGAGTCTTGGTCTCCCCGTCCACTCCAGCATCGCCCTTCGGTGGTTTGTGTCTTGTGGCCTGAAATTCCAGTGGTTTGTGTCTTGTGGCCTGAAATTCCAGTGGCCTGAAATTCCACTGTAGAAAATTGGAAGGATTTTTAAAAGAATGCCTAATAGGGTTTGGCTTATCAGTCTGTTTATTAGAAGTATGATGGTTTTCTTAGGCCCTTAGAAATATTTACATCAGAGAATACCCTGGAATGGAAGATACTAAACCCTCCATGTCTCTTTTACTTGTTGTTCCCACTGATGAGTTTGAGATTTCAGAGCAGGAGAATAAAAACAATGACCTAGATTTATTTTTGTTTTAGTTTTATTTGCTGTGTTCCTCACCCATAGTTAGTAAGGGCACAACTGTTCTCTATTGCTAGCTACTCTACAAGGGAGGTCTTCACTTTTATCCCATTCCAAGCAGGGAGGGTGACTTTAGGCCTACCTGTCTGGAGGGTGACTTTAGGCCTACCTGTCTTTTCCTGCCTCCTCTTTTCCTTCCTTCCTGGTGAGGACCGATGTCTTATTCATCTTTGTACCCTTAACATAGTATTGGGCACATAGGAGATAAAATATATTTGTTGACTGTTGGAATGAAGCTGGAATTTAACATAACCCACCATGTCCTCAAAATAAAATGGAATTAACATAAGCTAGGGTGGAGCGTAAGCACATTTACATCCTGAACCTAAGATAATGTTGACTAGTGTGATCTAAAAGGTTTTGGTGATGGATTGATGGCCTCTGATTTTTATAACATCTTGGAAAATTTATAAATTATATCAAACTCACCCAAATCACTGCTTTCTTCATCCAGAAATTTAGAGAGACTTGTCTCTTACATGTCAAGCACCACACCTTGAATAATATAGAACAAAAACAGGTTAAAAATAAAGCATAATGTTTCCTGTGGAAGGGACAGATGCTGAGATGAGTAGAATTAAACACAGGCAAAATACAAACATGTGCTTTAACTTCCACAGAATAATCAATGAATGATACCACCACACATCCACAGGTCCAAACAACCTTCTAGCTTCTCCATCTTTTTATTTTTATTTTTTAAAATATTTTTAAATTGATTTCAGAGAGGAAGGGAAAGGTAGAGAGAGACAGAAACATCAACTATGAGAGAGAACCACCAATCTGCCGCCCCTTGCACACCCCACACCGTGAACTGAGCCCACAGCTGGGCGCATGCCCCGACCGTATGCTCAACCCTCAACCACTGAGCAACACTGGCCAGGCTAGCTTCTCCCCCATTACAGCTCCTGCAATTAGCTTATAACATAATGAATCAGAGCATGGAATCAGGAGCTAGACTGCCTGGGTCCCCTGACAGCTCTGCACTCACTTGCTGTTGTTTTCATCTCTCTGAGCCTCAGTTTCCTGGTCTATAAAATGGAGGCAATTATAGTTCCTACTACATTCAGTCTGTTGTGAGAATTAAGTGAATTAATGTGTGTGATGTGCCAGGCACACTGCCTTCTGATCTCAACAACAGTTAGATTTCTCATTGCAAACAAATATACTGTTTTGGTTTATAAGTAGTCTGAGAGACATAGGATAATTTCAGAGAGATTCCCTTTAATAAAGTCACATATGGGGAACCAGGGTAGTGCCAAGCCTGGTATGTCTAAGCCGCCAACCTCTTTTGCCAGCTCACTAATGTCAGTGCTTCTTTCAAACTTCAGAAATAGGACTGACTTTCTAAGTGATGACTTTGGTCCCTGCTCTCACTTACTGGCCCAAATCTCCATGTCATCTGTGTGCTGCCTGAGCTTCTAAACCCCTAGGCCAATTGAACTGCCCTGGCTCAGCGTATCCTCTCTCCACCCGGGTGCTGGGTGTCAGGGTTCTGTGTGCCTGGAGCAGGAGCCAGAGGTGGCCTCCCTCCTCCTGGATTGGGACCCATTCACTGTAGGTTGAAGGGAAGGAAAAGGAAAGGAGGGTCTTTGGGACCCTGGATCCTCTAGGTCAGTGGTGGGCAAACTCATTAGTCAGCAGAGCCAAATACCAACAGTACAACGATTGAAATTTCTTTTGAGAGCCAAATTTTTTAAACTTAAACTATATAGGTAGGTACATTGTTATTAACTTAATTAGGGTACTCCTAAGGCTTAGGAAGAGCCACACTCAAGGGACCAAAGAGCCGCATGTGGCTCGCGAGCCGCAGTTTGCTGACCACGGCTCTAGGTTAGTGTCCTTCCTTGGTTTCTATTTTACAAACACCAGAACTCCTTCACCTGCTTTCTGATGTTTTCTTCTTTTTTCTTTGCCTTCTCTGTTTCTCTCTCTCTCTCTCTGACTCTCTCTCTCTCTCTTTCTCCCTCCCCCTCTCTTTTAAAGAATTCAGATCCTAAAGGCTAGATTTCTTTTTCTTTCACCCAACTCTCTTTATTTGCAGTATTAAGGCCAAGCCCACTACCTATTTTTATTTTTATAGCATTTTTAGCTCTATAAAAATATTATTTATTAACATGTTTAGTATCTACCAGCAAACACCCTCCATGGAAACAAGAACTTTGTATTGCTCATGCTGTATGCCCAGGGACCAGACAATTTCTGGCCCTTAATAAGTACTCAGTCAATGATTGTTGAATGAATAATAGCTATTTAAAACAACATTGGTTGCTCAACCAATGTGGCTCAGTGGTTGAGCACCGACTTATGAACCAAGTTATGGTTTGATTCCCAGTCAGGGCACATGCCAGGTTGCAGGCTCGACCTCCAGTAAGGGAGCATGTAGGAGGCAGCTGATTACTGATTCTCTCTCATCATTGATGTTTCTATCTCTCTCTCCTTCTCCCTTCCTTTCTGAAATAAATTAAAAATATTTTTTAAAAAACCTAATACATCTTTAAAAAACGACAACAACATTGTTTGCCAGGTGGAAGAAGGTATGGTGGGGATATGGTGATGGAGGAGACCAGACTTGGGGTGGTGACCACACAGTGCAGTGTACAGGCGGTGTGCTATGAAATTGTGCACCTGAAACCTGCATAGTTTTGTTGACCAGTGTTCACACCAATAAATTCAATAAAAAGGGGAAAATAAATAAATGAATAAAACATTGTCCTATATATTTATAATGTCTGTGGGTTGCTAATTAATCAGTTGCTGCTCATCGTTCTCTTCAACAGTCTTATTACGAAATGTTTTTTAAAATCACTAAAGCACACCATGGCTCAATTTGTCAGAGGGTTCATTTCTGTAATTACAGTGGTGGTTGGCTGATCTCCTTTGAATTAGTGAGTCTTTCTGAGTTATGGCCGATGTGAAAAGGTATATAGTTAGCATCTGTTTGTTCTGTGCATATATCATCCACACTATAGATATATTTTAACGAACATTCCTTTGGGTGCTGTATATTTTTCAATTTATGTCATCATCTTAAAAATGTAGATAGATTGCTTACCTCTGGTATCCTTTAAGTACATTGCATCATTTCGTTTTAAAACTTTTACATAACCAAAGTTTCTGTCTTCAGTATACATTGCTTGGAAGATTTGAGTGGTTGGGAGCAACCCTAGGAACACTGGAGGCCAGCTTCCAGTGGCCCCCATGCAGGGCCAGGAGCTATGCATGCTGCATGCCGAGTAATCCATTCCAGTAACACCACACTGGATACCTGTGGTGTGTGCCCTACTAGTACCCTGTCTTTCACAAACCATTGAAAGATAGAGCTGATTTTTTGTTCATTTTTGCAGTCTCCACAAAGTATAACACAACTCTCTGAACATAGATGTTTTAATATATCTTAAGTGAATTTATGACATTTTTATTGGGGGTATAATTGACA